>NW_009730428.1:0-14289 GCF_000703405.1 Apaloderma vittatum
ACTCTGTGATTCTGTGTGATTCTGTGATTCTACAGTTAATAGCATATTTTCTCAGGGTCTGCTACTAGAAGTGGTAACGCCTGGTGTTTGTAGTAACTACCAAAGACTGGTATGCAGGAAGGCTTGTGCTTGCTCCTAGAGTGGCCAAGGTCACTGCTGGATCTTGTTTAACCCACTGGGGGTACAGGGAAGTAAAAGGTCACACCTATGACGAGGAGCAGACAGGACAAGTGACAAAAACCTGACTAACAAAATTATTCCATTCCATGTATGCCATACTCGTTACAAAGATGAGGGATCACAAGTGTTAAGTCCCATTCTTCAATGGCTGGCATCTGAAGAGGACTCCATCCAATCTTCTGCCCTTGATCCCAGTCTGTGTGTTCCTGAATCCCGCTCCTGAAACTGGTGCTGAGTCCAGTCTGGGACTTCCCAGTGCCGCCTGCCCTGCAGCATCAGTGGTGCTTGCCATGAGGGGGTTAGGCGCAGTACTGGTTTTGTATGTATTTGTATATATTTTATTATATTCTTTTTAGTACTGTTATTGTTCTATTAAAGCTGGTTTAGTTTTCTTTTCCAATCCACAAGTCTCAATGCCTTACTCCACTTCCCTTCCCCTTTGGGAGGGAAGAGTGTTAATAGAGAGCATCTGCCGTTCATTTAGTGGCTGGCCCAGCCCTAAGCCTCAGTAAGCAGCTACCTCAGCTGAGAGGATGCTCTGGCCCTCACTCAGGTATATGCCGAGTGGAGACCCACATCAGGGTGCAGGGACTCCTCCAGGTGCCAGGGTGAGGTGCAGGGGTGGGCTCGCTAGGACCACACTGGGGGGCATGGCCCCGTTTGCACACAGCTGCTTTGCAGAACTGGCCTCGTCCCCAGAATTGGACTGTGGGGGCACTCGTCAAATCTGGAGTTTCAGCATCAGAGCACAGCACTGGAGCTAATCCTCACAGTGTCTGCAGTTATAAAACCTTTGAATCAATCTCCTAAAATGTGCCTGCAGCTTAATGCAGAGTTTTATTTTGCATGGCACTGAAAATATATGCAACATAACCTATTTTATATTATATTCTGTCACAGATTAATATTGGCTGACAACTAAGCACCATACAGTAATGCTTTTATAATATAAATCCGTATATATTTTATATTATGTATTATTTCATTATTGTATATTATATAGGTCTTGTATATCATCTAAATAGTACTACAGATTATTTTATGTGCGTGTTTTACATTTTATTTTAATTTATCTTAAATGATTTTAATTCCTACCATTTTCTCTTTGCCAGAAAAGATAGCTTTACATGTTGGTGAGCTGCTTTTCTAAATAGATCCACTTTGACTGTATAAAATTTTATATGTGTCCTAGAAAGAAGATGCCTGTATTTCCAGGGGGTCACTTTTATTTCACATTAAGATATTTTGCTTACTCAGATGATTCCAATATACTGCAAATGAAAACTGTAGGTGGAGAAAAGGGTTCAAGATCGTTCGTGTCTTTTGATCTCTTTACTGGAGTATTGCTCAGCTGATGAGTACGAAAAATCCAAGTTTCTATGCACAGTTTTAGTGGACTGCTCAGAATTGAAGTCAGTGACTAATGTAGCCATTTTCCACTATTAGAAACAAAGGAAACCAATAGAGAAGAAGTAGTAACATCTGGATATTTCTTTTAAATTTCACTTCAGTGCCTAGACAGTATTAGACATTTTTATCTAACTTCTTTCTCTTCTGTGTGCCACTGCTGTACATCCCTATCTTCCTGGTTTTCAGCAGCAATAAAAGTCAATTTTCACACTCATCTGTGTTTATCTCTGTAAATTATCTGGATATGCAAAACTCTTTCACTTTCCTGCTTCCAAAAATACCAAGTTGTTTTGCATCTTGAAAAAAATATTGCCAAAGGAAGCAAAATCACCAGCTTGTTTTGCCTGTAATGACAATTAAGATGGTTTCCGTCCAGAAAGTGTTATATATTTGAAAACACAAAGGCCTTTTGGCTGGAGTGACAGCAACTTCTGCAAAAATCAAACAGCGTCATCCATCTCAAGAATTTCCTGAAGATATCCTGCCAATTACTTTTACTAGTAGGTGACGATTAATCATAACCTGCCTGGCATCCGTGCACAGAGATCTGATCCCTGACCAGATAGAAAGCTATATCCAGACTTAGCTGAAAGCAAATTTTGCCAGGACTCAAGATCCTGAGCACCATTATTTCTGGTATATGAAAAACTCAGATTATCTCACATTGCTTAAGTTTTTTGATGCTGGTGGCAGTGTTCAGGCTTTTTTTCTCTGTGAAATTGAGGCTTTATTGCTGTAAATCTGCTCAGCTTTTTGTGGGAGGTGCAGAACTCAGCTTCCTGCCTCTCCCAAATTACACTGGAGATTTTCAGGTGATATAATTCAACGGATGACATTAAACTGTTGTGGTTTTGTTTGGGGGTTTTTTATAGGTGTAGAATAATGTTTGAGCATATCATATTTCAGGGAATGAATTCAGGTGACCTCAGAAGACCATATGTCTCCAGAGTAGTCTCTAAAAATCCAGTTTACAAATTTTCACAATCTCACACATACTGAATTGTACTTTATCAATAAATTATTCTGCTTTTTCCAGTGGGATCATTTGCAAAATATAATAATATCCCTTCATCTTTCTAAATATGGTACTATTGATCATCTCTCTGTTCAGAGATGCAATTCCAGGTTTAATCCTCAAAAAAAAAAAAAGTTAAGATTCTGGACATTTTTAAGATTAAAATATTGAAAATTCCTGGTTTCTGAGGTAAATACTTATGCAAGGTCAGTGAAAGTTCAGCCCATATTAGACCAAATTTTTCTGCCATAACTATGTGAACTACCCCTGATTTCATAGCAAGGGGACTATTCACAGAGCAAAGGAACTGTCACCTGGTAAAAACATTACAATTTGCCTCTTTTCAAATTAACTGTTGCAGCATACTCTAATCATGATTTTTATTCTGTGCCCTCTTGAACCGGCTGCATTATTGCAGCCAGTTATGATGAAATGACCTTTTCCATTCTATGACCTTTCTCAACAAGTTATGAAGGAATAATGATACAATTATTTCCCTCTCTGAATACTCCTCTGTTAGGGTATTCAGAAGCCTTAAACTCTGTGAATACCTCTTTTTTTTTGTCTTTTTTTTTTTTTTTAGCTAGCCCCCAGGAGCATAAAGTACACCAGTGCCAGCTATGTTACTCATCTGTCCAAAAAGGCTTCTGTTCCTATAGACAAGTTTCTATAAACAGCATCTTTCCTTTATGAATCTGTGAAAGAGCACCCTTATTTTCACATACTCATGTATGGCCTAAGTCAGGTATCAGTCATTAGGCCATACCTTAAATTGCTTTAAATTGCCGATTATTTTGGTTTAGGTTTGTTCTCATGTTTCTATAGCATGACTGGCTCAAATACAGTGTCCCAGAATGTGTGTTGTTTTAACTGTAGTGTCTGATTAACATTCAAAGTACATTTCTACAATGATTAGATGATACCCTTCGGCTAGCTGGGGAGAGCATTGTAGACAAATTCAAGGGAGTTCTGAGAATAGCAATAAACATGATGAAGCTACTGGAAGGACTGATATACAAAGAGATATCAGAAAAGCTAAAATGATGGTCATTCCCTCCCTTCCAGTGCTCACATCTCCTAGCGCTTCAGAATAGAAAGCTGTTAATTATTTCTATGTAGTTGTTGTTATAAATCTGGAATAAAATATATTTAAACTCCACAGCAAGTGAGAATAATTGCTCACTGTGCTGCCATACATGTGCGTGACCTGTGCTGTGGTAACCAGACAGAGACAATGTTAAAGCACCCGTTGGTGCTCTTAGTTGATTATGGAACCCAGCAGCTTTATAACACCACTGCTGGGTATTGTGAGGTTTTTTTTCAGGAGTAACTGAAATTTAGGATAATGAACTGTCCTGAGAACTATTCATAAGAAGTGATTGCTACGAGCTGTGTCTTTTCTCTGGGTCAGAGATAATAACTCCAGACAAAAATTAGGCTTCTAGAAGGATAGCTTAAGGGTAGCCTAAATTTGGTCACACACTTGCCAGCTAATCGTCTTTGTGAGTTAATACATCTGCAGGCTAGATAAACCACATGCTTGAGATTTTCTGCTTATTCCTGCAGTTTTGGGGGCAAATGTGTCCTACTCTTATCCTAGCTTGTTGCCTCTCTGTACTGTTCTTTAGCCAGAGCAGAGATAATAATTGACGGCCATTGCAGTGTCCTGCGTGTTCTTAACAAGGATGTATAAACTTGAGGCATTTTCTGTGAATTTATAGCAAACGCTATTTTGATGATATAGTGATGATCCTAAAATGGTTAAATATTGTTCAATTTCTATTCAGATAAAGTCAAAGAAAAGAAAATCACAAGATTCATTCAACCTGTGTGGGCTCAAAGTCTCATTTTTATTTAGAAGGACATTAAATGCAAGCAACAGGAGAAACTCTCACTGACACCTTCTTATACACTTTAAGACTTTGAAGAACATGAGAGAAAGATAATGCAGGTTTGTGTATTAGCTTGAGCATGTACATGAGCTTTGAGCAGGTGAGAGATTGTCATTAATTACATTTCCTAATATCATCCTGACATTCTTTCTGTAATTTTAGAGATTGTCGCGATGGCACAACAAGGCTTTGGGGCATTTTGCAGTATCCAAGTAAAGCTTATGTGTTCACCTTTTTACTTATATAACTGGGTCCGTTGGCATAATACCTCTGAATACTGTAAAATATCACAACATCCAAAAAGTTCATAGTTGGAAAGTTATGTTGAAAAAGTCATTAGAAGTAAAGCAATCCATAAGAATGATCTGTGATTCCTCCTTTTTTTATCATTATTACCATTATTATAATCTCCCAGTGACAGAGTTGCCGTTAGAAGTGCTTATAGCTTAGGAATGCCAACCACATCTCCACCAGTAATCCAGGCAATCCAGAGTTTCTGACCGAGTTTAAGCGGTATAAGGCAGCCCAGCATTGGCCTTCCTCTGGAATGTGGGGCACTCAGGCTGGCACATCTCTCATGAGCTATTCAAGTTCAGTTTGTTGCATTACTGGGCTTCTGTTACTTGTCTTATACGTCACTATTTTAGTGAGATTGGACAATATGCAAGTGTAGCCTATTACACACATTGAGTTCTGAGTTGATCTTTTTTTATTTTTCGAGGGGTCCCTCAGGTTGTTAACATGGTAGCTGTCAACTAAAAAAGCCTTTGCTAGCTTACTATTAAGAAAACTTTAGTATAATCTCAGGGGTTTCTTGAGAGGCATTAGGGTGAAATGTCTGAAGTGGAAGAATTCATTGTTTGAAATTTAATTTGAAATCAAGTGTTCAGAAGTGAACATTGCAAAAGCTGCTGAGATCTGAAATCTCAGACTGGAGGTAACAAGGGAGGATGCTATCTGCAAGGATAAAAATTTGAGAGTGAAGAAAAATGGCATCCTAGCGGAAGAGACACCTAATGTTTCGGAAGATCATAGTCAAGATATTCACTTGGAAAAAATCAAAGAATTAATTGTATATGAGAGACTTCTGTCTTCTAATAGAAGTTTGGAATTATACTGCCCCTTACTCACACTCACATCCCAAACTTTACTGGTGCTTTATGGCAAGATAAAGAGTGAAACTTGAGTCCCCATTAAATTAATTGAGATGTTGCTTTTTACATCTTACTGCTTTCCCAGTTTTGCCACTAAAAGATAAAGAGGAAAATATTGATAGAAATTAGCTAAAGCCTTCTTAAAATACAAAAATACTATGGAGATTTTAGCTAAATTCACATGTAGTATGAAAGGAAGTTCAGAAGAATATTTTGCTCTCTTAATAGAGAGCAAATGGCACCTGAGGTGGCAGGAAGAGAATCATAACAACTTCACTTTTCATTTTTCCAGGATGTGCTTAAATAAGAAACCCAAGCAGATTTAACACATTCAGAAGTGACTTTCAACTGTTGCAAGCTTTTCTTTGGACTCTGATTTCATTCCAAGAGGGGTTTATTTTGATTTATCTTACACCTGTTCCTGGCAAGTTAAACCGTGCTAAAATAATGTGCTTGCCTGCCTGCCTGCCTTCCTTGCCATTGAGGGAAACACAGCCAGGCAATGGCCTCAGGCAATGGACACAAATTCCCAGCCTGAGGAGTTGAGGGTATGTGGTTTTAGGAGGGGGATGTATGAAGAAGATGAGAAAGTGTGAAAGACCCAGCAGCAGCCTGGGAAGGCTCTCTTCCCTCCAGATGTTTCTTAAACATGTGCCAGCACGTTTTCTGCTCCCCTGTTTCCTCAGTCTCCCTCTGCCTCTCCTCATCCCTACCCTCCATCCAGAAGGGTATACACAAGTAGATAACTCCTTGAGCCAGTATTTAAAAAAATGGGGAAGAGAGCAGTGCTGCCTTTGGCATTTTTGTCTCTCATGTTCAGAGAGGACCAGAGACCCTCAATGGGGCAGAGGGTTTCCAGCAGCACAGAACAGGTGCTGTGTGGTGCTGGCAAAATGGAATTGCTTTGAATTTTTTGCAGTCAACGATGTCCAGGAAACTCCATATTATAAGGAAAGCTGTCAGAGCTCCTGGAATGGGCAGAAACAAGGTCAGGGGCAAATGGTAAAAGTGTACTATTGACAGTGGTTGAGGATAACCAAATCTCCCAGTAAGCACTTTAATAACTTCTGGTGCAAATGCATAATTCATAATATTTTGATGACCTTACTCTTTTTTGAGATCTAAGAATGATTTTCAGGAGTGCACAATGCTTTTCTAACAATATCTGGTTTGCTGCTAGCCAGTCGCCACTAATTAAAAATGTCACATTGCTGCGCTGCTCGGAGCAGTGTGGGACAAGCCGAGCTAACCTTGCCGTCATGATAGTTACCAGGGACACTCCTTCTTCAACACCGTCTGTATTACTCAAGGCTTTCCAGCACGCCCTATGTGAGCCTCAGATCCAGATAAACACACCTAAATATAGAAGTTTGCTTGTAGGTGGGTGCGTGCGTGCTACGTGTGTCTACTTCCAGTACAGTCAGTCGAGATCTAGGGCTTAGTTCAGCGGAGTACATAGAGGTGTCCCCTGTTACATGATATTCCCTGCTCTCCAGTGACTTCTCCTGAAGGGCACAGCCTTCCCAGGTCTGAGAGCATAGCTGCCCAACTGAGGGGGTGGCTCAGATACCTTAAGACATCTCAAATGGCACTGGACAAATAAAGACGGGCAGCTGAATCGAGCCTTTTTTGTACCAAGCCCAGAGCCTGTGTCCGCTGAGCAGCCAGCAGGAGCCTTCCTGAGGATTAGCTGCACCTTTCTCACTTGACCTGATTTCCTTGTGCTGCATGGGGAGCTTAGACACCTGCTTCACACATAGGCACCTAAATTTAAATGTTTTCCCATGGAGCGGAATCCCAGCCCATCTATTTTTCTGATCTTCGTTAGAATTTGTGATGTCTTTAACTTTTCCTGGTCAGTAGTCCCCTCTAAATTCTCACCCAGACATCTGGTTGTTATGCTCTTGAGACTTGTACTGTGCAGGAGTACCCTAGGATACTTCATCCCTTTCTGGCTCTTCTTGATTTCTGAACTTGTTGCATTCAGCAGAACAGCAGCAAGTACAGCTTTTTTGGTAGCCAATTATATGGTAGCCATCTATGTATGATCCACCTGTGTAGTAGCCAAAGACATTTTAAAACATCAGAACACAAGACAGACAAAAGGTCAGCCTAGACTAACACTGTGTACAACAGTGACACTAGCCAACAGTTAAGAAACAGGGAAGACTACATGTGTGGCCTGGTCTAGTCGAGAGGTGGCATCCCTGCCCATAACAGGGAGGTTGGACTAGATGATCTCTAAGGTCCCTTTCAGCCTAGGCCATTCTATGATTCTGTGATTCTACACATACAGCGCTATTTCTCCATAAGAGTCTCTTGGCTTCCAATGGCCTGCTACTTGGAAACATCCTCAGCCAGAAGTGGGTTCCTGGTATTAATTAGCCCAGGATAAATCTTCTCCCATAAGACCATCCCACTGTCTTTGAACTTATGTAAACTTTTAGCATCTCGTGACAAGGATTTCCACAATTTAACAGGACCCTCCTTAAACCATAGGATGTCTGTACGCTTAGTATTGTATCAAGAGGACAAAGCCATGCACAGGTGAGTTCAGAGACACGCAGGATGTTTGCAGGCAAGGGTATTTGGACTTCAACTTACTTTAGTGGCTGAGCAGAATAAACTAAGGCTATTTCCTGCTGCACTGGAGCAGGCTGAAGAAACAGATTCCTGCTTATAGGTGCAGCCAGGCTCTCCCACTGCTCACCTGTGGAGTGTCTTTCCACTTACTGAGTCATTCTTGACTTGTAGGAGTCCCAGCCTATGCTTCAGACTAGGTGAATGTTCATGTCCAACACAAAAGAATCGAAACCCATGTCAAAAAGATCTTGCTTTCAGTTCTTCACTGACAAACGTTAGATTATCCTTGCACAGAAACACACAAGCACCACAAAATTCTAAGATATAAACCAGGTATTTCTTAAAAAGGCCCTTTAAGCTTTTAAGGAAGGTCAGGAAATTAATTATGAGATGATGAGGTAACGTGGAGCTTGTTCTGTGCTTTTCCACTCTGTGCACACCACTGTGTCTGCCCCAGTCATCATAAAAGAACATTATGCCTTCTCACAGTGCCTGTGTGCAATCACAGTGCTGCTTCTCCTCATCTGCCTTTAAATGCTGTTCTGCCTCTGAAGGCAGTTGGCTGATTAGTTCATGCAGAACAAGCTCACTCTCACAGTTTGAATCTGTGACCTGAAGAAATAAATCCTAACACTTTCCGGGCTTTAACAAACTTTCCAGGCTGGCAGCTAAAAGAATGCTTCTGAGTACCCAGCACTGTATTTCTTCCTTTCCAGGAGATGGTGCATCAGGGTAGTTGTGTCCAGAAAATGCATGCCTTAACCACACAGTGTTTGTACTCAGAGGAAATTAACATGTGTGCTTGTAAGTCCAGCTTCATTGGACTCACCAGTGGGGCTGCTCTATATTTTTTCTTGCCTTTATTTTCTTACTTGCCTTTCCATGGGAAAGTTTCAATAGGAAAAGATATAAAGGGAAAAAACCTCTAGTCCTTCTACTTATTTGTACAGTTTGCTACATCAGGCTTCAAAGCTCCTGCATGAGGTTCCTTCAACACTGCTCCTCTTATCCATATCTTTCCAGAATTACCACCCTCAGTTTTCACCCTGGAGGCTCCCAAGGTGGTTTTTGACACTGCTCCTGACCTCACATCCCTGCCTCAAACAGCAGTCTCAGTGCTTCAGATTCCCAGCCACTGCGGAAGTCTCTTCTTTTGTTCCAGCATTCAGCTTATGTACATGTATGTGTTGTTTATTGGTACCTGGACATTAATGTTTTCTGTAATGTATTTCTTTCAGACATCATTGTTCTCATCGCTTCAATAGCAGTTGTTTCTGCAAAAACTCAGGGTAATATTTTTGCAACATCAGCACTGAGAAGTCTTCGTTTCCTACAGATCCTTCGTATGGTGCGCATGGACCGAAGAGGAGGCACTTGGAAATTGTTAGGTTCAGTAGTTTATGCACATAGCAAGGTACGTAATCCTAGATGCTGGTTTTGTCTGGTTGATATCTTCACTTGTGATTCAACAAGAGGCCAGGGAAACAAACATTTGTCAGTTTTGTCATCTTGTGAAGTAACATCTGTTATAATGAGCATTGGCACAGATACATCAGACCATGTATAAAATACATTGAAAATGTTGTCCTTGATATTGAATTGAAGTTTCATATGTATTGGTGACACTGCTGAAGTGTCAAACCATAGGAGTGGATTTGGTCAGCTTTCATGGGAAAATTTACACCTGTAGGGACTTTTAACTGCTCAAATGCCAAAAAATTACATAGCTCTTTTCTTTAAGCCTCCCTTGAAATGCCACTCAGTTCAGCCTTTCAAATGGATATTGATCTCTGATTTCTTTTATCTAGGAATTAATCACAGCCTGGTACATAGGATTTTTAGTACTCATCTTTTCATCTTTCCTGGTTTATCTGGTGGAAAAAGATGCAAATAACCAATTCTCCACATATGCAGATGCTCTCTGGTGGGGCACAGTAAGTACAGAAAAATAATACACGCTCTTTAACCAGCATGCTAGAGTGCTTTAGACTTCACCTACTGTGTATTTTAACTTAGTGTGCTGTTCAGTGAATTGTTTTCACTGTCAGAAAAGTGCTCTGAGAAGCTGCCTCCTCTAGCTATTCATTTGCACATCCATAGTTCATTTCATCCCATTCTGTAGAACAGGCGTTTGTGTGTTTCTGCTGCAAACCAGAACACTAAACCTTCGAGAGAAGAAAGCATTTTATTTCTTAATCCAGATCATCCTTTCAGTAATACTGTTTGTAACATGGTCCCACAAAGAGCTGCTTTGATCCCAATCAGAGGGCTGTAAGTTGCAGTGCAGGTAGAGGAACAAGGGTCAGGAAAGAAAGAGGGGAAAAAATCCTTGCATTAGCTTTGCAGTGAAGGGAAGAGGATCATCAGTGCCCTTAGAATAATGTTTCCCCTTCCGCTGTAACTTGAGCACAAAAAGCAAGGGTAAATATTCCCATTCTGGTTCAGAGTTGTTATTTTTATAGGTATAAAAGCCCTGATTTAGTTGAGCTCATGCTTACTGTCAAATCAATCATTTTTATTTTGTTGAAAACTGTGGGATCTAAGTATGTGCCTGACTGCTTTTCTGAAAGAAGGAGGATTATATGAACGCTTACACATTTTAATAAACTAGGCTTTAAATGAGCAATTGAAAATTAGTTCTGAAATTTTGAAAAGAAAAAATCATGGCACAATATCTAGGGTTTTTTGCTTTAAAATGCCCCATAGTGAGCTAGATTCCTGTACTGTGTAGGAGTTACTTAAGCAGCTTAACGAATCTACCCCAACAAAGTCTATGGCAGAGCTGTTGCTAGGCACTATACAACTGCTTTTTTTATCTTCTGATCAAGTAGAACAAACACTATCAGCTCTGAGAGTATCTGGGTAGTGAAGTGATACCTGTGAGATCATTAATGCAATGTCTGCAGAGAAGGAGACTCCACAACCTCCCTGGGCAGCCTGTGCCAGTGCTCTGTCACCCTCACAGGGAAAAAGTGTTTCTAATGTTTTTGTGGAACCTCCTGTGTTCCAGCTTGTATCCACTGCCCCTTGTCCTGTCATTGGACATCACTGAAAAGAGCCTGGCTCTGTCCTCCTGACACCCTTGACATATTTATAAACAACATTAATGAGGTAGATCTGATATAATATGTTTTTTTATCCTGTAATCCAAACACATGTAAAATTCATCTTGGCTAAAGTCATGAGTGGAAGTTTTGCCCTCAGTCGCATCACTGTAGTTTGGTTGCTTCCATGTTCTTCAAAAGCTGAGGTCTAGATTTGGCTTAAAGCTTTCTAACCTGCCTGTATTGAAGTGGTTGTGAAGCATCTGGCTTGGGATGCCAGTGTCCTCACTGACAGGTACCCTGGCCCCGGTAGTCTGCAGACACCATTGTCCCTTTGAGGCTGACAGTGGGGATGTGGCCAGCAAGAGACCCTCCTGTGGCAGTGCATGAGTCTGGGATTTCGTGTTTTCAGACGGGAAATACTTTGTACCTTTCTGCAAAGCCATGTGTGACTTCAGCACTGCATAGGCACAGAGTTTTGACTGAGCAGGAGATTGTACAGTGAGTAGTGAGGGGAAGCAGATGCACAAGGAACAGGAAGGTCCCAGAAAACTCAAACGTCTGACTGAGGTTCATGTTAGATCCAGATCCTTCTCCCTGAGCAGCTCTGTATGTGGTGCTTAAAGTATTTTGTATACTATGAAGTGAAAATGAATGACTTATAGGTCATATAAGTAAGGCAGCTGACTGGAATCTTTTCATGACATGAGCAGGAAAAATAACGAATTGTAATCAAAAACCAAAAAGCAATCTTTATTGTATATTTCTATATCTTTTCTTGTTTCCCCAGTGTGTGACATGAATACATTTAAATTTTTAATGTGCTTAAGTGCACAAAGTTATTTAAAATCAGTGTTCCCCCTTACCTGTTATCTCTGCCATTTTAAGAATAGTAATTTTTGTATAATATGTAAAACAGTATGTGGGAAATGCATAATGTGCTTCTTAGTCATGGTTGTTTTTACTGCCAGAATAACCCACGTGCAGATTTTGAAAAGGTCAGATTGTGTGGCACTCTAGGGTAAGTCAATGCTTAGTCTCATTGATTTGTTTATTTGCAAAAGTTTTTCTAAGTAAAACCATATCTACCATATCTACCAAATCACAGACTGAGTTCTGTGACAACAGAGGTACAAGGAGGAAAAGACTGCATTGAAGTCAGACATGAAGAGTGACCTTAAATGTCAACCTTTTAGAGGCAGTTATGCCCCACCCAGAGAACCAGACTTGACATGCAGCAATTAACTCATTTATTAATTCAGATTATTTGAGGGCCATACCGTGCTATGGTCATTTCATTGACTCCATTTCTGAAGCCCGTATTTTTACACTGAAATGAAAGTCGTGATACAACATCCTAATATGCATATGAAAACTCCGCTGCATTTGCAAATTGCATGTTGCACTGTGCAGCCTGCAGTTTAAGCATCATGCTAATGCAACTATCGTGAGTATTCTAGTGGTCGAGGTCCCCACGGTGCTGCCTAAGACAGCAGCACAAAAGTGTGTGTGCTATATGAAGAAGCTCAAGTTCAAAATTTGTTTTGGTTCCTAAACTATGCAGGAACAAAAGATCAATTAAAAAACTTAAGTATGTTAAAACCAAACCATGCATGTTTTTCTGAGAACTACTAGTGTTAGCTAGAACTGTGTGTGCTTATAGTGCCATTTAGTTTGTACATGAATTAGTTTTACCTGCAAATGTAATGCAATTAAGATTCCTGTCTCTCTTACACATTTGACAAGTTTCTCTTAATAAGTCATTATTTTCTGCGAGTGTTCAGTAGTTATAGTTGGATACAGAATGGCTCTGGCACTCCACAGTGACCTGTAGGTGAACAAAACATATTACAATGAACAATACTGACACAGTTACTAACTCAAATGAGTTCATATTGATGACGTTTCTCCCATTTAATGTAATGAGCAAACTACACTTTTTTTCATTTAACTGATATCAGGTAAAGATTCAAAAGGTAAGTATTGCTAGCAGAACATAAAATGACATCAGAAAGAAATATTAGGATAGAGGAGGGCCTCCTGGGTCCTATCTCATCTAATTGAGGGCACCTAGGTTATATAATCCCATTGATTATTATATTACCTCACTTACTATTAACATATTTATTAGCTGCAGCAATGAGATATAACAGAAGTTCTGTCATCATTGTGAGTCTTGAGTCTAGCCAGATAACACTGTCTGCTTTGGACACTGTCTGTCCAGACACCTCATTTGTAGGAGCAACCAAAACAAAGTGTTTTGCATCTGATACAAAAGGCAAGCTGTCTCATTTTAGCCACGTAGGAGCATGATTCAGTGTCTTGAACAGAGGCGCATGGTGCCATGGAAGATATGGTGGAAGATATGCTGCCTCTCCTGTGGGTGGTCCCTGCTCGGATGCTATGTGGCATCTCAGGTGGTTCCAAACATTTGTTTTGAGGCAAGCCTAAGTTCTACTTAGGATAGGACGAGTTAACTGCTGAAGCATTCTCTCCTTCCACTGTGCATGTTTGCAGTGATCAGATTGTGCTAAACACTTAAGCATTTTATTTTTCAAATTGAGTGAAATGAATCCTATCCAAATAAACACTAAAAGGTTTGGTTTATTGACTTGGTTTAGGCTAGGGTGATCAGACACAGGGCTGCTCAGCAGGCATCCCCAGAAAGGCGTGATTTACACACCCTGTCATTTCTTTTACTGTTCCTTGATCCCTTTTTTCTTCACTTTGCTTCCTTTAAGTCTCTTCTCAAATAATCAACCCATCCCTAATTACCCTCACAGTTTTCCTACAAATTTTTTAATCCTGTTGCCTCATCACTGTTGGCCTTGTGTGGTACTGCTGATGTAATCACCTAGGTGCTGTTCTCTTTGCAAGAGTGTAATCCCCGAAAGGTCCCATATAATTTCCTCTAGTCACCTTTGAACTTAAGTCACTTCTTCCGTAAGCAACCTCACAGGTAGTCCAGCCATGGACTTCCATGAGGAAGTGTGGTCTGGATGACCAAGTAG
>NW_009730429.1:0-5020 GCF_000703405.1 Apaloderma vittatum
CTATGTTTCTATGATTCTATGATTCTATTCTTATCACTATCCTACTCTGATCTAACTGATAACTGGTGGCAGTATATTAATTTTCGTTTTCTCCCAAGTCTACTTGTTTTTAGCCCATGACCTCCCTGTCCTAATCTCAATCCCTGAGCCCTTTTAGTTGAATTTTCTACTCTAGGGATGGGGGTGGGGGAAGGACTAAGTGACTGTGTGATTCTTTGTTGCTGGCCTGGGCAGTCAGATCAAACCACAACAATAAGATGAACTTAATTATCGTTTCTGATTTTGCACACAAATGAGGACAACTGCAAAAAGGTGAACTGTCTTTGCTGAAAGGAGTTAACTGGGTTACTCTCACCTCAAACCACAATGCTTTTGATGAGTATTTCTGAAAAACATAAGTCATAGCAATGCACTAGTCAAGATATTATGTGAAAACTCTTTCCCAATAAAAAAAAAATGACCCACTAAATTCGATCCTCTGATAGACACCTTACTCTATTCAGATTTCACAAGCTACATGTGGCTGTTTTGCTTCACATCAGGATCACACAGATATAATACGATACCATTTCTCTCTGGAGACAACAAGGAGGGATAAAACAGCAGATGATTGAAAATAGTTTGGATATACTGCTTGCCACTTGTTGTAAGAGTTGAAAAATCTAAATTATTTTATTACTATATTTACCCATTTTTGCTGAGTTATAGAATTGCTGTGTAATTATGTGTACGGTACCTCAGATCAGATTAAAATTTAAGTTCCTCTGCTGCTGCAGAAATGAACTTGCAAACTGCTTGTGCATTGAAAACATATTTTGGTATGCAGCTTCTGCAGTTTTAAAAAAGAAAAGACTGTTCTCTGAATTTGTGCTTTTTTTCCCTTGGTTATATAGAATCCAACAAAATGCTAAATATGGATAAAGATATATCCACACATCAGCAGTGATCTTACCGTTCTGTCAAAACCATAAATGAGATCGATGTCCACATGGGAAAAATAGCATACACCTTGCTCAGGGTGACTTTTACAAACCTGCACAAGTAAATCACATGGAAACAGCACCCTTGGAATGTTCCTATAATTCAACTCTGCAGTATAAAAACAACAACAGCATTAGCAAACAAGGGCATGGAGCCAACTCTGAAAATTAGTGAGTAGTATAATAAAAGAAAAAGGAGATGTAGGGAAGGAAGAAGGAAAATGTAGAGTTGAGAGTTGATAACTGAAGACATGAAGTTGGCTGAGCAAAGGAAAATTCAACTGCGTAAAGCATGTAAGAGAGAAAAGTAATGGTAAAAGAAAAAAAACATAGTAAAAGAAAAAAATAACAACAAAACCAGAGGAGATGTGGTATGCTGGAAAAGAAAAACTGTAAGGGAAGAAAGAAACAAAATGAAGAAAGAAAAATGTGAAATATAACTATCTTTCCAAGAGAAAACTATTTTAAAATATATTTTCCTCTTGCAGAGGTTTCAAATATCTCTATTTTCCTAGCAAACCTTTCTGGAGTTATCTTGTACCCTGCTATCATGTTATCAAACATCTTCTACCTAAACACTACAAATGCCTGAGTCCCAAGCATTCCCTCCATCTAACTACATAAAGCAATATTATTGCTATTTTACTAGAGGGAAAATGAGACAGGGAATAAATTATTTCCCTGAGGGGAACAAAATAATCAGAGAATGATGTTACACCTAAATACTAATTCAGTGCATTCCCAATAGAGTTATCCGCCCTCCACTAATGCAGTAGTGTCTGAAGATATGTGAGTCATTATATATTGAGATCAATTTCCAGTGAGGTGTATATTGTTGTTTCTTCTGGTTTTTTGAAATTCCTCCAACCTCAGGAGCAGATAGAGAGGGAAGTCCAAATGTCACCCTTCTCAGTGTGCTGGTTTTATGCACTTGTATTTCAAGCTTTTACAAATCGAAGGCATAACATATGCCACTGACAAGCACAATGTACATCTGTGACAGGAGAATTAACCATTGATTATATATCAAGTCCACTCAGAAACTCCTCATCCATTCTGTGAAGAGGAAGTTTAACATTACAAAACCTCTTATAACTGCATTGGGAATGAGCAGAGAACAATGAAACCTGCCTACATCTTTGGTTTATACCTTTGAATTTTGAGAAAGCTATAGTGCTGGAAAGTTTTGATTCGATATTTAAAGCCTGAATAACTTTGAAGACTAGTAGGCCTTTCTGGTGTTTTGCTTGGTATTAGGTTGTTTTATTTTTTGGAAAAACACAAATGAAAAAGTCTCCTGGATGGTTTTTGTCTTGTAACGGCATATCACAATTGCAGGGTGATCTTCCAGAAAAAAAAAAAAAAGGAAGGAAATTGTTGCATTAGTTTTTCAGAGTAAGAACAATTCAATAGCAGGTGGAAATATTCACTGCTGTTAGATGGGCTGAATGCTCTGTAAAAAAAAAACAAAAAAAAACCTGAACCAAGTAAAAATGATTTTAAGTTAATGTATTAATTCATATGTTAATGAGTAAAATGAAAGTGTTTTATTTAAAACATTGCATCAGACCAAAAAATAAAAAAGGGCAATTTATGCTTGAAATGAGTGAAAGACTAGCTATAATGTCCTATCCTAGAAATCAATGTTTATAATTGCACAGGAATTTTTATTGTTCAGTTGTCAAATGCCATCCCATACATCAGTTAATCAGATTGAGTTAATCATAATGTTACATTCTTGGAAAGTGGCTTGGTGGAAGTGATTTCAAAAAGATGAAGTAATTTTTCCTATTCAAAAAAGATTTTCTGTACACACGTGTGATAAATATATACTGAATGCTTTTCATAACTCTAGATTCAACTATGCAATTGTTTCTGATGTGTTGAGGCTAAGGGCAAGGAAGTTAAAAGATGTGTGAATGATGCCAACTTTATGTGTTAAACTGGAAAGACTGGAGAAAGAAAAAAGTTTTTCTGACTGAATTTAATATCAGATTGTTTCTGGTTTTGCCTCTGACTAAAAGAAAAAAGAAAAAGAAAAACAATAAAAAAGGAAAACTCAGAGACATACTTAATCAATTTTAATTTCTCTATGGCTTCCAGTATTACAAAACACTAGTTTTCAGGAGTTTTATAAAATAGAAAGACATTTTCTACTCTTCCTGAACACTAAGCGTTACGTAGATTAAGAACAAAATATTGCTCAAAACTTCTCTTAGAAGGTGTGTGTAAGTTCTCAGGACAGCAATACAGTCAACTGATGTTATTTTCAAAATAATCACTACAGAATTAGAGATGTGTCTAAAGTCCACAAGAGTGGGTTAACATGAAACTAAGAGTACATCCTCTAAGTGTACGTGTATTTTTTTATCTTCTTTTGCTTTATGCAGAGAACATTTGTTGTTCATCAGCGAAGAAGAACAACAAAAGAATGGTTTGATTTAGAAAATTTAATCATAGGAAGAATCTTCCTCCATGGTAGTAAAGACTTCTCTTGAACTTCTCTGAGATCGTCTCTGAAACTCTTCTGGGATTTTCTCGTATCTCCAGAGAACACCTTAGCTACTGCGTTAGACAACAGGATGGCTCTCAAAATCACCCTTTTTTGTTGTCTTGGATTTGTGCCTGGTATGGCTTTGGTAGTGAAGAACCTAAGAGGGTAGCTCCTGTGCAAAGATTCTGGAGCTTACCCCAGCTAATTAGGACACACTTCTGATAAAGGCTGAGCCAATCAGCACCCTTGTGATAGACATTTTAGAGGAAAAAATCTACTGGTCAGGTTCCTTTGTTTGAGGAGTTCTTTGCCTGGAGAGCACAGGGATGTGAGAGGAGCAACCATGCAGATGCCAGGGTCAGTGAGGAAGAAGAGGTGTGCAGGGGTAGAGACTCTGCTGCAGCCCATGGTGATGCAGCAGGCTGACCCCCTGCAGCCCACAGAGATTAACGGCTTAGCAGAATCCCACCTGCAGCCTGTGGAGGACCCCAGCCTGGTGGGGAGGATTGTGCCTGAACCATGCTGTGACACTCAGGGAAGATCACGCTGGAGCAGTCCATCGCCAGGAGGACTGCTCCTTCTTGGTGGGGGCACGCATGGGCAGCTTGTGAGGGGTTGTAACCCTGTGGGAAGAACTCAGGTTGGGGAATTTCATGTGTCCTGTGAAAGAGATGCCACACTGGAGCAGGGGAAGACTGCAAAGAGTTCTCTGCCTGAAGAGGAAGGAGCAGAAGAGACATGTGATGAGCTGACAACAGCCCCCATTCCCCACTCCTCTGCACCACCTGAGGGAAAGGAGGTAGCGAACATGAACTGAGCCAAGCCCAGGAGGAAGGGAAGGGGTGGAGGGAAGTGGTTTTAAGATCTGGTTCTGTTTACTTACTATCCTACTCTGATCTCATTGGTAAATTGGTGGTGGTTTTGTTGTTTAAAATAATGTTTTCTCCCTGAGTTGACTCTGTTTTTTGCCTGTGACCGATCTGCGAGTGAGGCCTCCTTGTCCTTCGTCTCAACCCTCAAGACTTTTGTTATATTTTCTCCTCCCTATCCCAAAACAAGGAGCAGGGTAGGAGTTGGTGAGCAACTCTGCAGTTCTTTCTTGCCAACTGAGTGGACTCTAACCACGATACTGATGCTTTTCTATTGTACTTAGGCTTTCTTCAGCAGAAATACTAGTATTAGAAAGTATAGTACATTACGCAGAACAAGATATTCTTTACTGAGCAACATCTTTCCTGAGACTTCACATTCCCTATTGAAAGAAATTAACCCAGCCTGAGCTTCCAAAAAGGCGTAAGCAAGAGTCAATGTATGTTACTAGAAAATCTATTTGTGCACTGCCTCTGATTGGAAATAACAGCCTGAAATGGAAATAACAGCTCCAAATATTTCAGAAGAAAACATACAATTGCAACTTTTACCTAACATCAATGAGTAAGTTTAAATCAACAAGGTTCCCCTCCCCTGTGTGTAATGCTAAAACCTGAAGACCGCTACAGCAGCAGGTGCAGTACCCAGTTGTCGTGGTTTGACCCTGGCCGGCAGC
>NW_009730430.1:0-31835 GCF_000703405.1 Apaloderma vittatum
GTGGTGCCCGCTGCCAGCCCCGCCGGCCGGCGTGCCACACTGCGGCCAGGTGGTAAAGCGTCTGCCTGGGGAATCCCTGCCTCAGGAAGGGTTGAGGTGGGACGGGACCTCTGGAGGTTACCTGGTCCAACGCCTCCGCTCAGGCAGGGTCACCCAGAACCAGTTGCGCAGGACTCTTGTCCAGAGGGCTTTGAGCATCTCCAAGGATGGAGACTCCACGGCCTCCTGTGCCAGTGCTCGGTCACCCTCAGTGAAAAAGTTTTTCCTGATGTTCAGAGGAACCTCCTATGTTTCAGTTTGTGCCCACTGATTCGGCTCCTGTCAGTGGCCCAGCGCCTGGTGAGGAATCAGCCCCACAAACCACAGGCAAATCCTACACATCTCCTCTACTTCAAGCCAAGCTGTCTCTCTCTAAAGCACACCTGCCTCCTTACCAAATGTGGGTGTATCATTTCTAAAGTCACAGGAATTGCCCATAGCTACAACACATATTTTTTATTTTCTATTCAATTTTACTTCCATGTTTTCCTCACCACTATTTAACATTGCCTTTCTTTCCTGTTTACCCAGCACTTTTTGATATTTTTAAAAAGGAGTGTATTGCATTAAGCAACTTACCCTCAAAATGATAAGGAACTAGAGCCCTGGACATCATTAGGAGGTACTAGCTATTGTAGGAATCCTTTGCAGCATCAGTAACTTATTCCTGTATAGTTCATGACCGTGCAAAAGTATCACACCTGGCACATGGCTGTTGTTCACTTACTGGCCCTTTAAATCGTAAAGATAGTCAATGAGGATTTTTTTTAGCTTCTTTTCAATTGTCTTTAAATTCCCCAAAACAATGGTAGGTGATATTTAGGGTAGATGATATTCTAATGAACTTTGCAGAAAGAATGCCAGTATGAAGCCAACTAAAACTCTTCATGAAGAATGTTTACGTGTACAGAGTCACACTCCTGGAGCGTGTTTCATTGAGTTGGTGTTTGGAAAGGAATATTTGTGCCAGGATAACAATAAGAGATTTTAAACAGCCAACACTATTGCTCTCATTCTTTGCTGAGCAATGAAAACTAATCAGAACTTTAGCATTCAGGGATGGAATGTATCATCACTCAATCTAGAGGGAAACCATGAGTTTTGACAGCTATTTTTAAGATACAGACAATATTTTAATTTCTATATAACTATAATCTAGTGTTCCTAATAAAGCCCGTTTCATGTGTACACCATAGGCACTTAGGTTAGAGCAACATAAATTCCTCTTTTCCTTTGCACTAGCTATAAATTATGTCCAGGGTAACTTGTCTAGGCTTTGAGGTCTTTTAGGTGTCTCATTCAGGTTATACTCCAAAATGTGTATTTAATTGGTCTTTCTACATAAGACCATGTTTTTCTGGCTGCATACCAAAGGTTGTCACCTTCTAACATTCTTGTGACTCCTTGCTGGTTATCAAGAAGGTGAGCTGCCGAGATGGACAGACACCTCTCTTGTATGCTGCAGGCAAGCCCATGGGCAGACCACAAGCACAGAGACCTGCTGAGTCACTATGGTTTGGGGTGGGCACCCCATTAGCCGGCAACACCTCTAGCACGTTCTCTAAAATCACCCTTTGCATTTGTGCCAGTGCTACATCACATTAAAGTATATTCAAGTTGCAGGGTGAATTTTTTCAGTTTACATTCTACTCTAAAAAGACGTTACTGGAAGACTGTAAAGCAAACGGCTCTAAACCTAACTATAATGATAGTAATAATAATAAACCTCTAATATACAATTGTTATGTAATTGGCAAAACCCAATAAAACGTTTTGAAGTAATTGCTAAAGATATCTTTAAAAGACTTGGTGACTATAAAATTTTCTGTGTATAAACACTAAAGCAAACAAAATAACTTCCTTCAACATATTTATCAGTGAATTTTTATATGGCAGAAAAGTAAATGTCTGTGCAGGCTTGATTAAGTAATAATTCATGACCACTTTTGAGAAGTTGCATGAAAAGAAAAAAGTTAATGTTCATTACATTTCAGCTGAACTATCAATGATTTTCACAAAAACATCTGAATAAAACTCAAAAAGATATTGAGGATGCATCAAAAGGCAAAACACTTGGGCTACTTAGAGATATTTACAAAACTACAGGCAAACTGTAGAATACATATTCAAAGAAGAGCAACTGATTTGTAACATCTGTTTAATCTACTTTCACTCCCATTTATGAATACTCCTTTTGTAAGTACTCCCTTTAGAAGACATTGAGAGGTGGGCCCATGCAAACCTCATGAAGTTCAAAAGGGGCAAGTGCAAGGTCTCGCACCTGGGTCGAGGAAATCCCAAGCTCAAATACAGGCTGGGCAATGAGTAGATTGAGAGCAGCCCTGCAGAAAACGACTTGGGGATGTTGGTGGATGAAAAACTGAGTATGGCCTGGCAGTGTGTGCTCACAGCCCAGGGGATGCACTAAAAGAAATGTGGCCAGCAGATCAAGGGAGGTCATTCTGCCCCTCTACTCTGCTTTCTTGAGACTCTACCTGCAGTACTGCATTTTGGGGGCCTCAGTGTAAGAAATACATGATGCTGCTTGAGTGAGTCCAGAGGCGGGCCTCAAACATGATCAGGGAGTTGGAGCATCTCTCCTATGAGAACAGGCTGAGAGAGTTGATGTTGCTCAGCCTGGAGAAGAGAAAGTCCGGGGAGACTTTATAGTGTCCTTCCGGTGTACAGGAAAGCTGGGGAGGGACTTTTTATGAGGGCATATAGTGAAAGGACAAGTGGTAATGGCTTTAAACTGAAAGAGGGTAGATATTAGGAAGAAATTCTTCACTGTGAGGGTGGTGAGACACTGGAACAGATTGCCCAGAAAAATTGTGGAAGCCCTTTCCTAGAAATGTTCAAGGCCAGGTTGGATGGGGCTTTGAGCAACCTGATCTAGTGGAAGGTTCCCCTGCCCATGGCAGTGTGGTTGGTCTTCAAGGACCCTTACAACCCAAAGCATCCTATGATTCTATTAAATAGCCCTTATAGAAGTAACACCTGCTTAGGAGCCAGCAAGCTTTCAAGCAGTTCGCTCTTGTTTTCCTTCCCAAATAAAAGGATAAGCACCTCTGGCACCTCCCCCTAAGCTCTGACCTCAGCCAAAACCAGGAGTTCCTCTCTGGCACAGAGGCATGATGCCCTGCCGTGACATGGCCATCACAGGGGTGGTTGGCACAGCACACCAAACAAGATGCGAATGGGGCACCTGCTTGCTGGTGTGTGGCCTCAGTGGGAATTTGTGCCACAGTGCCAGAGCTCCCACATCTCTCAGCCCCTCAGGACTGAACAAGACCTGGCAGCTTCATTGAGTACAGCAAGTTCATATTTTTGCTAATATTACACAGTAGATAAAAAAAGCTGTTACTGTCATTGATAAAATCAGCCTCTACCAAGAAAATCACTTTAAATATTCCACAATCTATAGTCTGGAATTATCGCAAATTGAAGGTGTGATACAAGACACCTATTCAGCAAATCCTTGAGAAAGCACCAGATCGTGATCTCATCCAAACTTCCTAAATGTGCTCCTCTCTCCTGATTTTCTTTCTTTAAAATAAAGATTTAAAGGGGAGAATGAAAACAGACAAAGAATTGAGATAATAAATACCAGGAAATATCAGGATTCTGGGATTTGGGTAGGCTCTTCTCAAACAGCTGTTAATGATTGCATTATAGAAATAATCTAACTGATGGCAACCTAGATACATGCCTTGACTGGAGAAAACAAGATTACTACCCTAACATTGACAACATTGACAACAGTTCCCCAGCTGTTACGGTGATTTTTTAAATGGTAACTGCTACTCATTGATTTGTGTCACTACTTGCAAGTGAATCAAATTCCTGCTAAAGGAACTGCATTGAAAATCCCATCTTTATAAACTTCAAGAGAAAGCACGAAAGTCCCACGTGTCATATTTCTTTAAAATTTTCTGATAGTTTGCTGAAGGAACAGTATTTTGTAAGAATCCAGGTCAAACAGAACAAAGGTCAAACATCAGCTATAATTGTATGTACTGTCCTGAGGTGATTCTACTGCAATTCTATTGGACAGATTATAAAATATTTTGGTAATTCATACTGAACTAGGAAGGCAATTGCTTACTAGTTGTATTCCATGAAAATCACTAAGAAGTATACTGTAACATGAATTTGTGGCACTGGATCTTCAGTGGCAACCTGCACTAAACACAGCCAGCCAATAATGGGAATTCTGAATAAAAATATCTTTCTCTTTTTATATAGATGTACTATGTGTGGTAATGTAAAAAATGATAATACAGAATTAATGTATTTTCCATCTTTTTTGCATGTAACTGGGTATATTTCAGCAAGCATGCTCAAAGTGAACACAAATTATTAGACTTTAAATGGAGGTGTGTCACAAAAATAATGATTTGATGATTCCTTCATGGAAACATACCTGGAGGGGGGGAAGGGATAAAAAGTTCTTTACTTCTTATTGCTACTTCTGTGTACTGAACCAGGAGGTCATAATTTCTTGGACTTCAGGAATGCAAAATTATTTGTGCAGATGGGGATGGAGGTTGGATCTCTAAGGTTCCTTCCAGCCTATGCCATTCTATGATTCTATGATTTTTTAATTATTGCTTATATCATGGATTAATTCCTAAAGTCTGCTGTGACTCCTGAACACAAGATAAAAGCACACGTTGCCATAAAGGAGTTCTTAAGACTTTGCACACATTTTGGAGAAGATTCTCTAATGTAGACACTATGGAAAGGTGATCTAGATTTTCTAACGACCCGTTTCAAACTTGCAATTAAGGATGGTATTCTGGGAATGGGACTGGAAAAGAGTTATTGCCCTTTTTCTTTGTCACCTTTTCTGCTCTTCTGTCAATCATTGTCCGCCAATTGCTTTTGTTTGCTACAGAAGGGAATTATTTTGATGGTGTTTGTCTTCAGAAATGACAATCCAGCTGCCCAGCTTTCTACGCAGGTTAATTAATTTGCACTACATCTATCAACTACTAGGCATAATATATTACAAGTATAATTCAAACTCTTTATTGACTCTCCACTTACAAGAAATCTCTGTGCCATATGCCGCTACAAGAAGGGCAAATGGCTTCCTCTTACAACGTGAGGGGCAGTCTCTCACACCTCTTGCTGAGATGCAATCCAGACTGTGTTTTATTTACTGAGTTTTAGCCTCCTCTCACACCCTGAGCCTTCACTAAGCAGAGACAGGAAACACTTGCTAAATATCAAGGGCCCCACGAAAAGAGTTTACTAAAAATTATCTCCCCCTCCAAAAAATAACCCTGTTTGAAACCCCAGAACATATCTAATTCTAGGAAGATAGAAAGGGGAAAATAAATAGCAGTGTTAGCTAGAGGAAAGGTTATTCTCCATATAAGCTATTATTCATGGATTTCCAGTAATTTTCCCACGTTTAGTATCACTGGGATATGACTGCTATATTACTGAATTAAACTTTTTTCTTTGTTTCCTTTTTGAAAAGGTAAAAAAGCACACTGAAAAGATCATTAGAAGTACTGCCCAGTCAGTGTAAAAAAGGTGTTTCTGTATGAAAACCCATAACATGTAGTAACAAACTGTTACTGTCATTTGTCAAGTGTTAGGACTGTGCTGGCTGTCCCCTGCCTACAGAGAGGGGCATGTGCCAACTCCAGGCAAGGACTTGGAAGGGGCAGAGTACAGAAAGCTACAAGGTCCTTCACAAAGTAGTGGCTGGTTTTACTGTTTCCCATCATGTAATACTTCACTACTCTTGCCGTAGTATTTTTTCATCATGACTGACATGATCATGAACTCCATCCCTCGGCAATGACCCCCAATCCATCCCGCACTAACCTTCAGTGGTCTCCACTCTTCTTGAAGTTTCATGACATAATGACCATTACTACATTGGTTCTATGCCCAGCAATTGGATACAAGTTTTCTAAATCCTTATTTTTAAAAAAATCAATATATTCTGGATTTTCTGAATATTCCTTGCTAAGTAGCCATGGAGAATGCAGCCACGCTTTTCTGTCTGCTTACATGGTAACAGTAAATTTTTCCATTCTCCCAATTCTTTTGCCATTTTCCACTGTAAGGTCAAAAACATCAAGCTAGGTACACAATACAGTTTTCTACCAAAATAGCTTTGCTGACTGACACAGCTGTTCCGGGAGAATTCCCTAGCTGTTGGTCCAAGTAGAGTTATATCAGCAAAACAGGATTCTTCTAGAACTGCTTGTTTGCTTACCCACATTAGGGCTCATTTGCTGGTACTCAGTTCCAATATTCCTGTACTGGAAAAGTGCTCCCACTGTTCCCTTCACAGGTTGTGCAGTGGAACTCTACCGGTAAGTAATTTAGCCCTTTCAGGGATCATTTCAAAGTCTTGTACATTTTCAGGGGATACAGATTTGAAGGGCTGAAAGAAATTGCTTTCTTCCAACCCCACAGATTTTAATCTCTGAAAATTAAACTGGGAAATTCAAACACAAAAAAAATATTTTAAAAGGGAAAAATTGAAAAGTAGTAAGATTTTTCTTCCTGGAAACATAGGATGCTTTCTGATCGATGGAGATATCAGCTTTAGTTTCTTAAACAACGTAGTAGGATTGCCTGTCTTGCAGTTGGCATTCTCTTTTGTATTATGGCTTCTTTTATGAACAGGAAGGAAATCTGTAAAAACAAGTCTCTCTTTTGCTTTAATGCTAATATTAGTCACATGTGAAAACAGTCTGTTCTTATTTAAATAAAATATATCTAACTTTCCCCTCCAATGTTTACGATAAAACCACAAAACCAAACAAAGTCATAATTTTTCTAAATAACAAAGGGAGTTGTTAAGGGCTAGCATGCAACAATGCATTGTAGCTAGCTCACAAGTAACTAAGAGGTCAGAAATGGAGCAGAAAACCTTTAAACAGCTGAGTATTTCTATTTTGATTAAAATAATTTCACACCTTCATGATCACAAGGCAATCTGCAAACCATGAGGTGTCTTAGAGCTCAGCAAAATATATTGCTTCATAATGCTTCATTAAGGTGAGAAACAAAGAACAAAGAAAAATGTACACGCTCTTCTAAGGCAAAAGCAGTTTTGAGAAAAACTTACAGGAAAAAATATCAAGTTGTAAAAAATCCAAACCCAAGTGTTTGGCTTTTTTTTTTCATGCATACATGAAGGCTATCTGCTTTCTCTATTTAGATGCTAATCCACCTTTTTGTCTCTGAGAGTAACCTTCTTTATAATTCATCACACCCATCAGGTGGACCCAGCCAGCTGCATTTATTGATGTTTACTCTGAAATCTTATTATTTCAGCTGCCTGTGTACTTCACTGAAGGTTTTCAAAATGTCTCAGATGAGGACAATGTAATTAGGTTCTAAAACTGTAACTCCATGAAACATGATTTGTTTCCCTCTATGATCCTGTCTTCGTTACAGGTGGGACAAAACCTGTACCGAACTGCTGGCACTTGAGCAGCCTGTGGAGCACCCTGCACTGCACAGCGAATGCACCCAGCCATGCAGCCATGCAGCAGCCTGCTGATGTTCCTTAAGAAGACATACTGTGAACAAGCACCGTATGATCTTTATGCTTGTATTTTTCCAGAAGAAAGTATGAAAATGCAAAACCTCTATTGAGAAGAAATGTGTTTTGCAAACAACACATGAAAGTGATAAATGAAAACAACAAGGATGGAAAGCAAAGTAGGTACCTTTCATGCAGTTCTCTGCACTCAAGGACTACAATGCCTAAGAGTTTGCTGAGGACATTGCTGCTACAATGCAGGTCTGGTTTAATATGTTTACCATGAGTATTGCATTATCATAAAATGATGAAAAGCTTTGACGAGTCCAAATGTCAGCATTGTAAGGAGACATTTATCTGGCAAGACTGTAAAGTAGTTTTGACATGACCAGTAGAAGGTTAATATATATTAAGCGGGGATGATTTTGCAAAATTCTGTGCCTATTAGGTTATCTGTTTTTCTTGAGACCACAGACTCCATTTATTGGAAACACTGTATGCCAGGCCTGTGCATTATTTCAGTGCGGAGCAACCAAACTGGTTTTCTGAGGATTCTTCTTCTGTGCAAAGCCCTGCAGAAACTTGACACATCTATTTTATACATCATGCTCTTTCAAATTGCCTGTACTTTGTATTCTACAAGCAACCAGCTCCACTCATCAGCCAGCCTAGATTCCACTTACACCCTTATGGTTGGTGCTGCATGGTAGACGGGGATCTCTGGATTCCAGAAAGTGCCAGAATGTCAGTGAAAGGCACACCATTTTAATGAGGTCATGAATTTCACTTCTTACGGGTGCAAATATATGTGATGTGAATACTTTTAACCCTTAATGAGGATTTTACAAGGGGACCATATTTACAGAATTCAATTGACTAAAAAACCCCTTAATTTTAATTGTCGTCTCTAAATGCACTGACTAGAATCTGAGTGAGTTGGTGGGCACTGGGATCCCCTCAGAAATAACAATAAAAAATACTTTCCAAGCAAAGTCTAGATGACCAAGAGGAAAGACCTATATTTTTATCTACCAGTATCAAGTTTAACTGACAAAAATCAAAAATTATGCTTTATTGTGTAAGTTTTCACACTGTTTGTATTTCTGGCAGAGGAATGTGTGGTGTTGTCATTACACTGCTCTCATTGCTGTAGCGTTTGAGTGATACCAGTGTTTCTTCAGCCATGGTCACACAATCACATGAATCCCAAAATGCCATTGCTGATGAAAAACAACTTTATTTTTCTCTTTCATTTGTTTTTACTCTGTTAATCTACAGCTATGTGTACATGATAAAATACAATATCAAGTCACATTCTGATGCACAGGAACTAGATAATTTTACTGCTACATTTTTAGAAGAGTTTCTAGCACATTATTGTCTTGAAGTTCTAGAGCACCTCAAATAAAGTCCTGGTTCAGGAGTTAAAATGGGCCAGAAATCCCTTCCAAAATGCTGGTTTGGAGGATAGGAGAGTATCACAGCATGCATTTGGGTAACTCTGTGCCAACTGGACTCATGTCAGAGAACAACCCTGTGTGTTTTAATGCTATAATACAGTGTAAACCTATTTCTCTCTCATATGACATTGCTTCAGATTCAAAACTGCCAGGCAGGAATTGGATTGTAGGTACAAAACATGAAGTTACCTGCCCATGCAACTTATTTGGCTTTAGCGTCACTGTGCTACAAATAACTTATTTTATGTGTTAGCTCTATGAAAGCCAGTTAGTCACACTATCACTCTATTAATGCGTTCAAATGTGGCTCAAAACACCATGTGTGAAGTTTTAACTGATGTGTATAACCTGGACCTCTTAGAGACCTTTTACTTGTGCAAGATTACATGCAAGGCCTCACTGGACGTCTTTTCACAGTTTCATATTTAAGGACGGAGAAAGACAGAAAACAGTAAAATTCCATAGACTAGTATGTTATTAGCGCTATTACTGTTGTTACTGCTAGTGGTAATACCAGCTAATATTGCTTACAGACCAGAGGTGCTGATATAAATTTGGCCCCATGCACGACCTGCATTGGATCCTGCAAAATGCGGAGG
Source organism: Apaloderma vittatum (assembly GCF_000703405.1). NCBI lineage: Eukaryota > Metazoa > Chordata > Aves > Trogoniformes > Trogonidae > Apaloderma > Apaloderma vittatum. Next base: position 9,618 of record NW_009730430.1, read on the forward strand.
CCCTGTAGCTTCTTTACCTACATTGGCCTCTAAGAAACAAAAATTAATTCTCCAGCTAGAAAGGTGTCCCATCCAAGATGACTGAAAAATATCATACTTTACAAAGCTCCCACAGATATGTGGTTCCCTATCTTTCAGGTATAATTTAGGCTGTCACCTAAAGCATGAATGACTGAAAATAAAATAGGTGAAAGATTATTGATGTCAACCTCAAGCCACTTTTGTTTATCAGCAAAACGACCCATGAGCACAGGTCTATGAATAATGTTCACAAATTTGATCAATTTTCTTAGGATTATGCTATATTTGCTATTTGTATTTCAGTAACTTGGTCCTTTATCTTCATCTGGCTATTTTTTTTGTTGTCAGACAATATTTGCATAATGATAGTGCTAGAAGACCAAGAAAGCTTGGACCTGAATACAGAAGACACTGTATGAACTTATAATGGAATTGTTGCTCAAAAGAGCTTACAGTCTGAAAGGCACAGCAGACAAAAACCACAGGCTGCAGAGCAGAGGGAAATGGCACCAAATTTACACCATCCTCAGTAAGTCAGCAGCAAAAAACCTTCCTGCCTTCTGGATAATCTCCCTCAGCATACAATATTTCAAATGTATTAGCAAATAACATCCTACTAATTTTTGCCTATCTTTATATATTAAGAGAGAATTTATATCAATTTTCATTTCACTAGTGTACATTCATTCACACTAACTTACTGAAATTAGGACTGTGATTTCCTTAGTGGAAGGGAAGGTGAATTGTGTGCCTTTTTCTGTATCTCCTTGCATTATCCATTTTAAATAAAAAACAACACCAGGATAATTCTAATAAAGAGAGGTCCATTTAACAGTACAAATTCCAGTAATTTTACTCTTTTTCAAGGGTCACAGCAGTCCCCATTGCTAGCAGTGACCCATCTAAGTAAAAAGGTGTTTCTCAGGGCTAGAGAAGAAAAGAGAGTCTCTAACTGAAAAGAAAGGAAAAAAAAAAGAGATCTGACCAGTGCATGCTGTGTGACATAACGTGTGCACTTATGTAGCACAACACAGCTAGTACTCTACCTCCAGCTTGGGTACTGGAAATCACACCAGTGCAGGGTTTGGCCAGGCTAAATAGTTTTGCAGAATATGTCACTTGTTTGTCTGGAGTCAGCACTGGTATTTGTGACCCTGCTATGGTGTGTGGCACTGCCATGCACCAATATTCATCTTGTTTCACTTCTGCATGTTAAAAGTATGAGTCTAGTTTAAACCAGCTGCCTAAGCTCCCTCTATAGTCAATGGACAAAAATTTGAAACAGTCAGATTGTAGCAGATTGCAATGCCAGAGTACCAACTATGGCAAATGAATGAATTTTCAGTCCTGGAGAAGTTAACAGCCAATGTTAACTGAAAATAGAAAGCCTATGGACTCAATTATGAACTACACACAGGCGCAAAAATAACAGGACCAAACCCAGAAGATGACAGAGTCCTGAACAACTGACACTGCTGGTGACCATCAGCTACGTCACATAGGTTCTCAAACACAGAATCACAGAATGTCAGGGGTTGGAAGGGACCTCGAAAGATCATCTAGTCCAGCCCCCCTGCCAGAGCAGGATCCCCTACAGTAGGTCATACAGGAACGTGTCCAGGCAGGTTTTGAATGTCTCCAGAGAAGGAGACTCCACAACCTCCCTGGGCAGCCTGTGCCAGTGCTCTGAAAACTCAAATCTTTTTGTAATAGTATAGTAAAGACACATCAAGTTTTGAGCTCAACGGAGTGCACAGTGGTCCAACCTACAATTTCTTCTGATTAGAAGCCCATAGGCCAATTTGCAGATAGATGACAAAGGCAGCTGCCTCCCACCTTCCAGTCCAGATGGAGATGCCTAGCTAGGCTGTGACTGCTCCTTTGTAGCACACACTTGTCTGTCTGTCTATATGCACATGTGTATTTATATTCATATATAAAAATACACACACATATATAAAAAAATGCGGTCCTGTGTGTATTCACACACAAGTGTGTGTGTGAATAGACACAAGTGTAGGAAAGTGTAGGAGCTGATGATGGATTGAAAAAAAGCAATCATGACAACAGCCCATCTGTTTGTCGTATCTCACAGACAATGTATTTTTAATTTGCAATATTCTTATGCGTAAACAATATGCTAAAAGTAACGCCCATCAATATAACTTTTTAATAAAAAAATATGACTGTTAAGTCTTTCTGCATAAATTTCAGCTGAATTGTACATAAGCTATTTTGCAGATGAGCTGAGAAACTCTCTCTTCCGCTTTTGGAGGGATTTGTCTGCAACTCTGGGTTCTCAGAACCCTAAAAGTCAAGCCAATAATTCTTTGCTTATTTCTTCCCCCCCTACCCAGCTCCTTTTGTTTCAGAAACTAAATAAAATAGATGCACATTTTGTTAATTAAAATTCCTTATTTTTTTTTTCTGTATGAATACTGGCTATTGTTACTTTCTAAAATAATCTTTTGTGGATTTAACAAATGTCAGACTTTCATCAGGATTCTGCACCAGCATTCTTGTTTAGAGAGCTCTGCAAAATTCAGTTAGAATAGAAGCAACCCACTGATGAAAATGAGTTATTTGAATACTTTTTTTTTATATCTGCCTATTATGTAGTGTGTCAAAGATAGTTCACTTTATAATGTGGGCTTTTAGTTAATGTTTTAATATAGTTTAGTTAATAAACTTCTAATTTTCTTTATATGCTACCCTCATTCAGTTCCACCATGTTTAATAATCGTAATAACTGTGTTTAGTTTGGGGAATATCTTTAGAGTCAGTGTTATTAAATATATTGACGAGTTCAGTCCTGTATGCATGAAAAAAGAGGAAAAACTTTCTCTAAGCACAAATGTGACAAACTACCATATGAGAACACTTTTTGCCCCCTGTAAATATTTAGAGAATGTTTTAAATTTGAATTTAAACCTTATTTTACTCTCTGCAATGTGATATATAACAGAAAGTTAAACTGTTGGTGCCAATGTCTACTACAGACATGGGGCCACCTCCTGGCTTTGCTTACACCTATGTAAATACAGAATTGCTCCATGAACCTCTCTAGATCAACATTAAATTAGAGGTCTCGTAGAAGCATGTCAGGTAAGCATAGAAATCAGACAAGTTATGGACCTATTTGCTTTAAAATATTTTATAATTAAGCTAAGATGGTTAGAATATTGTTCTTAGGAGAAAGATAAATATTCTTAAACACTATTAAAGACAAATAGCTTAAAAATGTTCAGCTGTTTAACTGGGATAATCAAAAACAGCTTTGATATGAGCTACTCAGAATTTTGCATAAAGCCAAATAAACTTATAATGGATGAAGTCTTCAGAGTGAAGCAACAAGAAATGTTTCTCTGTAGAGCTGAATCTGCCATGATGGATATATCACAAAAACTTAACATCCTTATAGCCTAATAATTAGATTATATTTTTTTATGTCCCAGGCCAGAGATAAATATGGAGAAAATATAAGAAAATAAAAATGGCCATATCAGGAAAAAAAAAAAGGTCCAATTATTCAATATCCTCTCTGTCAGTGCAGCTCATACCAATGCCTAAGAAAGACACATAAGGAAAAAAAAAGATAGAAAGGAACACCTCTGTTTCACTGACTACTTGTTTAGAGGCTCTCTGAGTTAGAAACTATTGCCATTGCTAGGCTCAACCAAATTCATTTTGTCTCATCTCTGTTTGCACCAGTATCTACATTAGGGCCATACAGTATCTTATAGAACAGGTCCCAGAGTTTAAATTTGTACTGTGAAGAATTACTTGCTCTTGCTTGTCTGCCTGGTCATTGCCTGCAATGCCCTAGTTCATGCATTATGTGAATAATAAATAAATAAATAATTTGTAGTCATCTTGTTCATGGTATTCATGACTTTATAGCCCCCAGTCATTTCCTTCAGTCATTTTTTTCTGAACTGAAAAATTCTGTTCCATAATTTTCATCACCCCTGTTGTGTCTCTTCCTGCTTGCTCTAGTTTTATACGGTTCCTGAGGCTGTGGGGCCATCAGAGATGCATACAACAGAATAAATATATTTTCTGTGCTGCTTTTTTATATTATTTTTCTAATAATTGGAACTTCATATTTAGGTGAAAAAAACCCAAAAGTGTAGGAGTTTGTGGAGTCAAAACAGAGGCATGAAAACATTAAGCCGCATTTCAGTTTGAAATGACTAAATAAGAAATAATATTTTTTTTTTTAAACAACTTCTAAGCTGTAAGAATGATAAAAATATTTCCCTTCTATTTTGGAAAGCCTCAACACAGAAAACTCTGTGTTCAGGTAGTGGTCTGAGAAAGCAGTGAACAACTCTGGGTGTTTAGGGATCTCCACCTCTTTCAGTATACAAATTTTGACTCAGGTTCTCTGCTTGCTTTATGTTGCACCCAGCAGGACTAAGTTGCATTAGATAATTCCATTTTAAGTTTATGTATGATTGACACAGACAGAAGATTACAAACCTGGACCATTTTATTGCCATATGACAAAATAAAGCTATAAAGCAAAATGGGGATTTTTTTTGGACTTCCTAACTAGGAAAGTCTTTAAAGATGGATAAAATTTTGTGAAAGCGTTTAGGAAAATTAGTGGCTAAAGTGTTTGGCAAACAGGTAATGAGATCCATCAGATGAAGCCAGCAAGCAGGCCTGGAGAGGGAACTGAAATGTTAGGTGAAGATGATGTATAAATGAATGACAAAGCAAGAGCCATTGCTTCTTATGCACACATCAATAAATGACAGAATCAAAGATATTTATATTTAAATAGAACACATCAGGATTTTGACTAGAACACCTGGGATTTGATGCAAGTCATGCAATTAATTTTAAATGAGACTACAAGAAATCACTGATCATCACTGTCAAATTTCATCTGGATGAGAAGAAACCTCCCTTTCATGCAGTTTAGGCTAGACAGATGAGACTGAACTAGAAGGATGACTACAGCCAAGTTCCCAGCATAATCTTTGGCCCAAGTCACATAAAGGAACCTGCAGACACAAACCCTAATGCCTGCAGAATCCTGGTGATACTGATGAATCTCTGCAGGCATGTAAAGGCTTCTGTACTGCCATTTGCAAGATCCACACCCTAGGAAAGGGATTTTTGACATAGACACCTACACAAACAGGCTGGCTGGAAGACAATTAATGGGTGTAGTAGTTATCTTCTTAAATTCACTGTGACCAAGGATGGGCTCTCTTGTGGAGAAGAGTTTAAACAGGAAATGTTAGTTGTGAAAGGGAATATCAGTAATTGTATGAAAATTGTGAACATGGGGAAATTTGCAATATATACAGCCAGGGGAATGTAGACAGAGGACACAGACTGGGGCAGCTGCAGAAGGTTGTGCTGGGAGTGTTATCTCCTGAGTTTTGAGGAAACACTGTTGAGTTCAGGACAGACAGAAATTACTCCTTTGTGCTGCATGAAAGTAACAGAGGAAAGTATGCTTTAGTACTGTGATTCCATTATGGAGACCACAGAGGCTTTGGTTATACTTTGGGCTCCCACTAAATGCTCAGATAACACACATAACTGACATCGTAGGAAATTTGACTTGTTTTTCAGCTGACTAACACATCAAATAATGTGGTCATTGCCTTTTCCACAGCTTTGTGTCCCTACCATGTCCTCTTCAAGGTGCAGGGAAGCAAGTCCTTCCAGCTGATACTCTCTGATCAGCTCTGACCCAACAACTTCAGTGCAAAGCACCTCCAGTTACTCTGAAGGAGTAGAAGGGCAAAAACAAGGGCATCTTTGCTCAGCACCTAAGATGTAGTAGGTCTTACACTGACAGTCATCAAAAGTGCTTCTGCAGGTATCCGTCCCCATGGCAGGAGGGTTGGAACTAGATGATTTTTAAGGTCCCTTCCACCCCAAATCATTCTATGATTCTACAATTTTCTATTAGACTAATATTTTCTTTTGTTTGCTTGTGCTTTCTCACTATTGTCCTACATCTTGGCACCACATCCAAGGTACTGCTAGAAAGCTGTTTCATATAAACATGAAGGCTGTTTTATATCCTGCAAGAATACATCGTATCTTTGATTCACAATTTTAACTCAAACACACAAATTAGCACTCAAAAGTTACCTAAATAGACACTTTTAAATTACAGACATAAGAGCAGGCTATTTTAAGAAAAGAATCCTTCACTTTCAAATGTAGTTCCTCTTAGACATCAGCAATTGCTGACTTTTAGGGGAATCTGTGAACCTTTTCTTCTTCTTTAGAATTTTAAAAAGGAGAAAGGGAAGCTGAGATGGAAGAAATTGTAGTTTTTAATCCTATGGACTCCAAGTAAAATTAATAATTTAATTTAGATCTTACAACAAATATTGTTAACTTAAATATAGGGCAATTCAAATTTACAAAATAAATAATTTTTTAATTTTTAAAAACAGTACGGCATGAAAAAAAATCCTTTGTTTCTGAAATAAATTTGCTGAGAATCATAGTACTAAATAAAGTTTGTTCTGTGAGATATATAATAATTGACTGTATTTAGAAAGCAACTGTCTCATTAGAGAGTATTAGAATCATAGAATCATAGAAACATTCAGGTTGGAAAAGACCCTTGGGATCATCAAGTCCAACCCTGCTCTACCGAGTTCACCCCTAAACCATATCCCCCAACATCCCATCTAAATGACCTTTAAACACATCCAGGGAAGGTGACTCCCCCACCTCCTGGGGCAGCCTTTCTGTGAAAATTTTTTTTCTAACATCCAGCCTAAATCTACCCTGTTGCATCTTGGGGCCATTCCCTCTAGTTCTACTACCAATTACCTGTGAGAAGAGACCAGCACCAACCTCTCTACAATGTACTTTTAGGTAGCTGTAGAGAGCGATGAGGTCGCCCCTCAGCCTCCTCTTCTTCAAACTAAACAGGCCCAGCTCCTTCAGTCGCTCTTCAGAAGATTTATTCTCCAGGCCCTTCACCAGCTTCATTGCCCTCCTCTGCACTTGCTCCAGAACCTCACCATCCCTCTTGTATTGAGGTGCCCAAAACTGAACACAACACTCAAGGTGAGGCCTCATCAGTGCTGAATACAGGGAGACAATCTCCTCCCTACTCCTGCTGGTCACACTGTCTCTAGTACAAGCCAGGATGCCATTGGCCTTCTTGGCCACCTGGGCACATTGCTGGCTCATATTCAGCCACTTGTCGATGAGAACGCCCAGGTCCCTTTCTGCCAGACAGCTTTCCAGCCACGCTTCCCCAAGCCTGTAGCGTTGCATGGAGTTGTTGTGGCTCAGGTGCAGGACCTGGCACTTGGCCTTGTTGAAGCTCTTCCCATTCACCTTGGCCCATTGATCCAACTATCCAAGTCCTTCTGTAGAGCCTCTCTATCCTTGTGCAGATCAACACTCTCACCTAACTTGGTGTCACCTGCAAACTTACTGATGATACTTTCAATGTCCTTATCGAGGTCATCAATAAAGATGTTTAACAGAAATGGTCCCAACAATGAGCCCTGCGGAACACCACTTGTGACCAGCCCCCAGCTGGATTTAACTCCATTGACGACTCCCGTCCGTCCAGCCAGTGCTTTATCCAGCAGATTGTATGCTCATCCAGGCCATGAACCTCCATTCTTTAGATGCAGTTTATTTCACATTCAGTTTGAATCAAAAATATGACCTAGTACTTTGACTGGGGGAGGCAATCCAGACCACATGGCTGGAAGGGACTTCCTGGGTCATTGAGGCTGCAGGCCCCTTATTGCAGGACTTTTGAATCCATCAAGTTTGAAGAGACCTAGCATTTGTAAGTGGCCATACTAGCACCTTTATTTTTCAGTCTCTTATCCAGAGGTATTAGATGCTTTATGTCAACTGCCTTTGTCAACTGCCTTTGTCACTCTCGAAAAAGAGTGACAAAGGCACAATAAGCCTCAGGATCTGATTCTTTGCAACAACCCTGTTTAGGAAGATTAACTGATGAGAATATCTGGATCTGACTGCCAAACAATTTCTTCAGTCAGCAGGGTGATGGGAATAATGATGCTGATACAAAATAATATCATCATCATAATGAGCGAATACGATGAATCTGGATAAATGGTCATATGAAAATCATGTTAAGAGATTTCTAAAAGGAGTTCAGTACCAAGAAGCACATCTGTTCTTCCCCATGACTGAGATACTTTTAGTGACCAGTTCTTTAAAAAGCTGCACTCTCAAGACTGCACATTTATTATTTAACATTGTATTAAATACTTCTGAAAAATCAGAAGATAATGTACGTGCTCAGAACCACTAAATGATGAATTTAAGCGTGGAATGAAGTCGCATTCCTGTTCCTTTTATGGTTCTCAAATGTCTGTTTGTAGCGGTGATTTATTTTCAGAACAAATAGAAGTAACATTGTAATTATCCTTCTATGTTAACAGTTTTGTTATTGTATTAAAAATGTTTTAAAAGGAACACATGGCATTCACTGGCATAAATGCTTGTACTGTGAAATGGCTCCACTCTGCTTATGCTTTCTTCTTCACCAATACAATTTTCCAGCAGTATATCTATATTGAATTTCTTCAAGTTTCTGATTAGTGCAAATTATCACTTTTATGAACAAGTACGGTATTGTTCGCTTTGACAAAATAGAAGGAAACACAGTAGTTCCTCTCCAAATCAAGATTGCAAAGTAACTTGTTAATTCTGAGCCTTTATTGTGACTAGATGAAATAAAATGCAGTAATCTTCAGAAAGTACCATAAACATCACCTCCTAATGGCTAGGACTCAACTGAAATGTTATTTTTTCAGTATTGTAAGACAAAACAGGTTGCACATGCATAGAAGGAAGTTTACTGCCATATCGTTAATGCTTATCAGATGATATGGAAGAAGGTTCAACACACATTCAAGAAGCAGGAAGAGCACTAATTTTGCAGAAAATCACATTTCTGTCAAAGCAGTCAGTGAGTTGATGACAGATGTGCAGGTTGGGTAGAAAAATTTTAGGCATTTGGTACATTTTACAAACCAAACGTGCACTGGACTAATCTAGTGAAATTTACTTCCCCTGAGCTCTACTCTGACAGAGAGTTTATATTCATTTATGAACAGTATCCCCCCTCCCTGAAACTTCTTTTTTGAAACATAGAATGCATTTGATTTGAAGGGACCTTTAACGGTCATGTTCATCTTGCCTCCCTCGAAGCATCTCTTTTTCCCCATGAAGTATATTGCTGTATATGTCTGTGTAAACAGAGTAAGTGAGAGAGATCAATCTTCTTGTGCTTTTCTTGTCCCGTGATAAACATCCTTCATTGCCCCTCCTTTCTTTCAGGGGTAGGAAACACTTTGTTCACATGCCCCGTTTTGTTTCCTAGCCACGGAACAACCATGTAACTCAAGCCTGAGGGCCTAAAATTTTAAAAGAGAGACCATTTACCTAGTAAATGCATTCAAGTTCCACGGGAGATAAAGGTATTAGCTTCCTACAGTTTTAATGAAAATTAGTGGCTGCTAAGAGCTGCAAATCAGTGCCCTCATGAAGGAGCCTGTTTTGCTGATTGTGCCAGTCCCCATTTGTACAGCTTGTCTCCCACTGGGAGGGGATGTGGAAGAGAGGTAAGAGAGCTTCAGGGATTTAGAAGGCTTGATCAAGGACTGAAGTATGCTTAGTAGGAGAGGTAAGATGATTGTTGAGAGAAGACGTGTAGACTCCAGTACCTCTAATATCTGTAGAACAACTGAAGTTAGGAATTATAAAGAACTTAAAATATGTATATAGAAAATATATCAATTTGTATATATATGCATATATCTTTGACAGAAGTGGGTACACGTCAAACATTTAAATCAAGTTTCCATTCTTTGACAATGTTGAATCTATTTTTTTTTTCAAAGAGTCAGGCACTTTCCCTCTACTTTTCATTGTCACATTAAAAGAGATACCTTCAGAAAGGCATCTGAAAAGGCATCTTAAGGTAACATAAATTTTAATTTAAAATATTTTTGTTTATTGCATTGATGGTGGGCCTGTGAAACTATGATCTGATTTCCTGTCACCAAAAAGGCAGTGATTTTCCATTGCTATTTTTGATTATTACAAACTACAACACTTTTATAACTGCTTGATATTAAGAACCAACAGGTGAGACACTAACAATAAATAATTAATGAGCCCAAATAGTAGCAGAAAATGAATTGAGGAATGGGGGAGGAGAAAGCATGACACCTAAGAAAAAAAGGAATTTCTGCCTGAGTTGCTCAGGTACTCTGTCCTCTCAGCAGGATTTTCCAAGTTGCTCCAAGCAGTCCTACACAGTTCTTCAAAAAAGATTTTCTCTCTTGCTGTATTCTTCCCCAGCTGCTACTCTTCCTCTAACTCCTTTGTTCCTGATTCCTAAACTCTAACCCGCAGCCAGACCCATGCTGTCATTTAGTCCTCCCCAATGTGCACCCAATTCTCCTTTCACCCGTGTTCATTGCTGAATTTTTCCGTACTCACTTCCCTCAACTCTTGACCCTTCCCCTCACATTAAAGTCTGCCTTACTGCCTGCTGTTGTTCATCCTCACCAACCATTTTCAGGCTGTGGATGATCTTTGATGAAAATCTTCTCAACAGGGTGTCTGCTACCAGCTGCAGACACTGAGCCCTTCATCCTGGATCTGTACATTTTTACTAGTCAGATCTACTTTGCTACCTCCCATGATGTTTGTAGCTTCCTTTCATACTGATTTAAGACCAATGTCTTATGGGTCTCTGCTTGCGTAAGAACTGAGTTTCTTCTTAATATTTTAAATTATCAAGTCTTTTTTCAAGAATCTAGAAAATTCCTAGGAGGTTACTGTTTTTATTTCTGCTTTAATGTCAAGGCTATTCACTTTCAGTGAGATCCAGTCTCTCTCCATACAGAAAACAAACAAAAAAAAGCAACAGATTGTATTCACTTGTCTAGTATTTAGACACTGGAGGGACATGCTGTAATTTGGGGTGAGAAGTGGAGAAAAACCAGGAATTGATGGGCTGAAGGTGGAACTGGAAAGTGCAGTGCTGAAGGTGGAACCAGAAAATGTAGATGGGCTGAAGGTGGAACTGGAAAGTGCAGATGGAACTGGAAAGTGCACTGGAAAGTGCAGTATTTTCAGATAAGGACAGAATTCTTGGTTATATGCCAAACAATTAAATGGAAAACAAGTTCAAGGATTTGAATGAATTTTACCTTTGTGATCATTGACTGTGATTTCAGCTGCTTGTATCCTGTCCACACTTCTATATATATGTGAAAGAAAATACTTATGAAACACAAAACTATAAAACTCAGAATAACTAATGTGGAGGGAGAGGTTGCAGTAGGATTTATATGCAGATAAGTATTATGAGCACATCTCTTGAATTTAATTACCTTTGTGTTCTACTCATTCAAATGTAGATGAAATTAGCCAAAGCATTATAAAACTACAATATGTTACGGAAAGAGCACACAGGCAAATCTTCCATCATGAAGGAATGACTGCATTAAACTAATTTTCTCAGGCTATATTTATACTACCAAAATCTGTAGGGGCAGGACACTGGCTTATAACCATCCTCATGATTTCTTAGCCTGCTCCCTGCCACTACTTTGACCCAAGATAGTAGAGCTTTCCCAAAAAGTGGTTCAGGAGACAGCATGAGCGTGGGAGAATTCCTGTAGATGCTAGGGATGAGGTGATCCCATTCTGAGGAAAGCTTACCATAGGTTATCCGTATGAACACCAGCTCTCAGAACCAGACTGTTGTCTTTTTATTTATTTGTGCAGATGTAACCTTAAGTGATCATAAGACTGAGAGCTTTAGAGGTCTCTTCAGAAGGAGACCTTCAGATTCCTTTCCATATATACTGCATATCTTCAAATGCCAGATGAATATAGGATTGCACCAAGGTAAAATCAAATGACAGAAAGTTTCTTCCACAGTCCAGGAAAGCTGGGAATATGCAACATGGACAAAACTGGCACATGTTTACATTCACTGCCCCACTAAGAGACAAGCATGGTTGCAAAGGCTGAGATCTAGCTTGGACCATCTCATAAAATTCCTTTCAAAATTGCAAAGAATCCTTTTCCCAGCGGGGTTCTGTTCAACAGCTCTTATAATCTGCCAACACGCTGCATGAAAGCACTTACTTCAACGGAATGGCAAAAGGCATGTGAGTTAATGACTTTTACTGTGCACTGAGCACTGACAGACCTCTCAGTAAGGAAGCTGCTCAACTGACTGGTCTGTTCATTTTCATGCAGTCTGATCTCTAACAGGTACATGTTGCTGGTACCTGGCTTCTGTCAGTGCATTAACGAAATATGAAGAGTCTTTTAGCTTGTGTGCTACCTGAGAAGTGGTGCTTTTAGAGGTAACTCCCATGGCAGCATGGCCTTTATCCACTGGGTACCTGGTGGAACAGCACAGTGAACAGTTTTCTCCAGACTTTTATGGTTTTCAGCTATTTAACTGCAAGCAATTTTCTACACTTCCTGGCATTTCTGTCCCTTTACTGATGAAGACATGACTTTGGCTATTGATGAGGCTTTTGATACTGTCCCCCATAACATCCTTGTAGGTAAATTCAAGAAATGTGGGATAGATGATTGGACTGTGAGGTGGATTATGAATTGGCTCAGCAACAGAGTTCAGAGGGTTGTGATCAGCGGCACAGAGTCAAGCTGGAGGCCTGTGCCCAGTGGTGTTCCCCAGGGATCAGTGCTGGGTCCAGTTTTGTTTAATATCTTCATCAACAACCTGGACGAGGGGATAGAGTGTATCCTATCCAACAAGATCTGTACAGGCTGGAGAGCTGGGCAAAGGGGAACCCTGTGAAGTTCAATAAGGACAAGTGTAGAGTCCTGCATCTGGGGAGGAATAACACCAGGCACCAGTACAGATTAGAGGGTATCCTGCTGGAAAGCAGCCCCATGGAGAAAGACCTTGGAGTCCTAGTGGACAGTAAGTTGTCCATGGGACAGCAATGTGCCCTTGTGGCCAAGAGGGCCAATGGGATCCTGGGGTGCATTAAGAAAAGTGTGTCCAGCAGGTCTAGAGAGGTTCTCCTCTCCCTCTACTCTGCCCTGGTGAGACCACACCTGGAATACTGTGTCCAGTTTTGGGCTCCTCAGTTCAAGCGACAGGGACCTACGGAGTCCAACGGAGAGTTAGGAGGATGATGAAGGGACTTGAACGTCTCTCCTATGAAGGGAGACTGAGAGAACTGGGGCTGTTTAGTCTTGAGAAGAGACGGCTGAGAGGGGACCTTATTAACGTATATAAATATCTGAGGGGTGGGTGTCAAGAGGAAGGGGACAATCTCTTCTCAGTGGAGCCCAGCAACAGAACAAGAAATAATGGGTTTTAGTTAGAACATAGGAAGCTCCACCTCAACATGAGGAGAAACTTCTTTACTGTGAGGGTGACAGAGCACTGGCACAGGCTGCCCAGAGAGGTTGTGGAGTCTCCTTCCCTAGAAACATTCAAAACCCACCTGGACTCGTTCCTGTGCGATCTACTGTAGGTGATCCTGCTCTGGCAGGGAGGCTGGACTAGATGATCTTTTGAGGTCCCTTCCAACCCCTAAAATTCTATGATTCTATGATTCTATGATTCTGAAATTCTATGTTTCTATGAAATGGTGAAGTTAAACCACAAAGTATAGTAATAGCAGCAGCTAACCAGCTGAAGGGCTTCTCTTATTCTCATACTTCAGTGGTCCTTGTGAAGAAGGAGAGCTGAAGGAGAAAACAGGATTGCTTTTGTGTCAAAAGTGGATTCACCTGTCTTCCCTCCATCTAAGAGGGTCATTAGCCCTCAAATGTGCCACTTACTTCAGTGGAAATATTCCTATGCTTAACAGCAAACACATATATTCAGCTAACTTCCCACATTCATAAATAATACTCAACTTCAAAAATAAAAGCAGAATGTCTTTACAACAGGCAAATAATAAAATCTCTGCCTAAACCTGTTTCTTCCTCCAGGTTATACATATTCACATAAAACAATTTTATATGCATCTTCTGGATAGGAGCTCTATTTTCAGTCAAGTAATGCAACTCATGGGATAAAGAGATCACAAACTGTAAGAACTTTTCGGTTGCCTACAAACTCCACCAAGGAACCAGCTGAAATGCCTGCTCTGCAGATATACTCAACACATCAGGGAGTGTGAAAAAAAGATGACTTATCTAACTGAGAAAGAATGGCCAAACAAGGAATTACAGCCAGAAGCAGGGAGAAGTGGTTCTTTACCCTATTCAAGAAAAAGCACGTTTTGGTGAAACACAGGAAATGCTTCTTAGTAGGCCTTCAGTAGTGGCCCCGTTTTAGCTTTGAAGACCCTTTTGGGATGTATGAATATTGACAAGGTAATGATTCCAATCTGTGGGTGTAAGGTTTCAAAAGTACTACTCAATTTTGCATACTCTTGAAATTACTGAAAACAACAAAACAAATATTAAAAAGTGATGTCAAAATTATAAAAGGTTGACATGCAATCAAGTCATAATGTTCTATAAGAATGCTTATTGCAAAAAAAAAGTACTAGTTACTGATAAAATTCAGAATTCAATGAGTAAATTAGTTCACATTTAATTAAAATATCTGTAAAGATTTTTTCTGATGTTCATATATCATAGCTTATTTTTATGCTGTATTAAAACTTTGCTAGAACATGCAATTTCAGATTTTAGAACATTTTCTATAAACATCACTTATTTTGTAAGGTGTTACTGTGTTATCTTTTCCACTTAATGTGTTAGTTAACTATGGCACTGACTTAACACTGCAGGTTTCACACAAAATATTGCACTGATTTTACATTTTCAAAAATACTTAAAATATCCACTTCATAAAAACCCCTCAGTCATATTGGTAACTATTAATTAATTTAGTCAATCACAGGGAAGTAATTTTTTCTTAAAGGTACAAATTTTTTCCTGACAGGCCTTACTAAAGCAAATAGCAACAAGAAGAGTACTTATTATTATGAATATTTTCAATTAAGTCTCAATGTGATGTCACAGACAAGCTAAAAATAATTTTTGCTGGCACCAAATTCTACCTAGACAATGGCAAAACCTAAATATTACAGTACTATAGTTAAGAAACTGAATGTAACTTTTGGATCAGAGTTTAATTCATGCAAGATACCATATATAGTTTAACAGTTCCTATTATAACGAAAAGATCATGACATAAAAAAAATTCAATGTCATTCACACAAACACTAATGTGTAGGAAAAATTCCTAAAAATAGGTAGGAAAAGACAAACTGTGTCTCAGTGTTAAGGAGACAATGTTTTGATTAAAATAAAAAATAGGACTGCTAAGAAAATAACTCTTGAAGGATCTGTTCATCTTATGCAGATACACAAAAAGCCATGTGCAAATTATTTAGCTAATGAGGAAAAATATAAATTTTTGTCTTTGTTAAGGAATCATTCATCTTTTCCTAAACATGTTCTGTTAGGAATTGTTTGCAAACAACTTGCACGCATTCTTCCTTCTGTGGCATGTTCTCAGTGACAATTTTTTGCTTCTTAATATATTCCCTCAGAACTGTTTAACTGAAGTCACATATGCCTAACAGTATAAGAATATGCTACCACTTTCTTTGAGCAGAAATCAAAATGCAATAACAAAACCTGTACTAGCATTTAAGAAAAATCTTGGAGGAATTCCATAAAAAAAATATGCAGTTCACCACCGCACTCCTTGAACTAGATTCTCAAGTTTCCACTGAATTTAGATGCATTTATAATGTCTTCAAAACGCTCACTATACATTGCCAATAATTATCCATATGGTAATTGCCGAGTGTAAGGATGAGATTTACTTCTTAATACTAAAAATAAATAACCTGGAGTTGTCCAATAGTATAGTTCAGAAGCACAATGTACACTCAAAAGGACAGAAAAAATAATTTCAGAAATTCTTTTTGCATATGTTGCTAAAGCATGGAATAGGGACTTGACAAGTTTTAGACTTCGGTTTTAACTCTCCATTGAATTCTGCTGGTCTCAAGTAACTTCTCTTTTCTGTTCTTCTCTTACCCTCCCCTATGTTTCTCTCACTTCTTTATACAGTCTGCAAAGGTCAGATATGAATAAAAAATGGCTTTAAGATGGATACAAGTGCCCAAAATGCGCAGGAATTTGGCACCTCATTCCAAAGAAATAAGCCTGAAAAATCCTGTTCCTAACCCCAGTGGTGCCCAAATTCCCCCAAATCAGCGTGGTTTTTTGTCCTAATTTTCCCTCTAATTTTGATTCTGTTCATGTTGAGAAGCTATGGACTCTTGCCAGCAAGGGATGGCAGGGACCTGTCCTACACATCAATATTCAGAAAACGCTGGTCCTGCACATTTTGCCTCAGGGACAAAATCTGGTGAGCTTTACAAACTGCAGGTGCAGGACTCTGCTTAAGAAATGTAGTTTTGGGCACAGCTTGCTTTTATTACATCTCTAGAGAAGCAGAAACATAATCTCTCTTTTATATTGAAACCAAGAGGACAAATCAAGGACAGAGGGAGATCTAGGTTCAAAGCTCCTGCTTTGCTGGAGAAGACTTCCCCAATTTTTTGGAGAGTGCTTGGCGCACACCATCCGACACATACCTGACATGGACTACTTTGCAAACTGAAGTTTTTTGCTAGCACCCAAAAAAAGAGAAAAGGTAGACCCAATAGATCAAATAAAGCATTGATAAGAGAGCTGTGAGTGTAGGCTGGTGGCTAGAGGAATTTATTTGTGAGCACAGGGATCAGCTTTCTGATCCAATGGTTGCTTGAATAGGTTCTATAAATCGTCACTGAGCTAATGCACTTAGCTAATTTTAAAGCTACTCTGTTTTGTAATATAATTTCTTCCATAAGAGATTTCTGTTAGTGGCACATATAAGGTTCGAGTGATAGCATCATCATCCTTCTTCCAGGGAAGAAAAAGCCAATCTAAATGGTCTGGAGATGCCTAGGAGGCATACCCCCATTCATTATGAGGGACATCAGCACAAAGAATCCGGAAGTCCGAAGAGCCCACACAACTATATTCTCAGTATCTGTGTGATTTCCTTGAGCTGTATATCTTGTGCGGTGTTTAAAAGCAGTAGTACTGTCACATTAACCTTCCTATTTTATCCTATGGAGAGCATAGATTACTCTTATTTATAATACAGGCACACAACATCCATTTAAAGTGGGCAATATGAGAGTGCAGTGAAACTGAACGCCTCAAATAGTGCAACATCCATGTAGGTTGTGTATCAGCTGAGGCCAGAGAGTTAATCTGAATTGGGCTGCAAAGCATGCCTCTAATACTACGTTTACTATTGGAGCTATTTTCATTCTTCTCTACTTTCAAGTAATTATTTTAAATTAACATCTCTCCTTAGGAAAAAAACCATGTGATTTATCAAAAGGGTATTAATGCTGATGCCATTGGTAGTATTAAAGACATAAATTCAATATTGAGAATGACTTGCTAAAGGACTGTTAATATCGCATTCCATTTAAGCACAAGATAGGAAATCCTGTAGTATTATTAAATGTTAAATTAATAAAAAATGCAGCCCTAATAAATCTGTATACATAACTGTCATATTCATTTATTTTGGGTGTTAAAACCATGCTTCTGATAACCATTCAAGAGTAAAGTACAAGACCCCTATTCCTGATGGCCTTTGGAGATCTGAAGTAAATCTCTTTTCACAGCACATCCTTATTTAGTGAAGGTGTTTCACAGAGCAATGTGTAAATGGGTATTATCTTTCTGGAACAATACAAACAGTAGTCATTGAGGTGGCTATGTAAAAAAATGAAAATACAAGAAAAATTGCTTCAACAAGGAAATTTTTCAACAAGGAAAAAAAAAATTAATTTTCTTCCCTAAAGTATAAACTACACAGATACACAGAACTATAACTACAGATAAACACCCTAGACATTTCAGGCAAAGTGAAAACTGAGTAATTGCCAAAGTATGCAGTTGCCCTGTAAAGTATTTTTCACTCTCAAGTTTCAGTAGGATGAAGTCAGAGCCATCTTTCACAGAATATCCAACAAGAAATTCACATATAATGTATCAAATGTTAACTAAGCGATTCTAGAATCCCAAAAGGAGTGTTCAAATGGAAACTTTTTTAAGGAAAGCCCTAATTATTCTCTTGAATAGTTCTCACATAGCCTAAAAAAGAAATACTGTCCAGACTGAATTAATTCAGGAAGGACTGTGATGGGTTTTCCTTATGTAACAACACAAAGAACAAATCTTGTTTACTGTGAAAACAAAAAGAAAACAGCTTTAAAGTTTTTTTTGATGAGATGTATACTTTTTCTAGCAGAGATCTTGTGAGAATTCTGCTCTGAATAAGAAAAGATAGCTTAGCAGTGTTCTTACCAAGAAATACCATCCTACAATTACCTATTTAACCTCTTATTACAGAAAGAAAAAAATCTTGTGGAAGGTCAAGCTAAACATTCTGATCTCACATCTTTCTCTTATTTTTACCCTTTATTAATGAGATCAAGTGGTAATATAAGTAAGTTGCTTTTTAACGAGACGTTTGGCAACTCAGGAAATAGTTTTCTGGAAATATAAGTAGTGTTTTTCAATTATATAAATGCCTACAGCAGGGGATTTAGTTTTGCTGGGAATCTCACAGGTGTATATTTCCCTGAGGTGATAACTACATATTGCAGAGGGGAAGTTCAATGAGTAATTTGTAACTGGGGCAGCATTGCTCAGTTGGTGTTCATGATCTGCAAATTTTGCCCCCAAATTCAGCTTTTTATTCTTACTTCCTAGTCTCATCATGGGAGCTCCTTCTCATCTGCCTGGAATTTCTGCTTATATATGGCATTAGGTGTCTCCCACATTTTGTGTGTGAGAAGTGTCTTCCAGAGGACTTACTTCTACAGGATCATAGCTAGCACTGCCTGGAGTTCAGTTCTGGCAGCTCAGCTATATACTCCTTCTCACTGCATCCATCTCTCACAGAAGCTTTATGAAAATTTGAGGATTCAAATATTTATCTACCTCCTCTACAGAAAATCCACTGAGGAGACTTGCACACATTTTGTACTGCCTTATCTTATTTTCTAGTCTTTTACTAGAAAACAATTTAAAAACAAAAATCTGTCACCTTAGTAAAATATATTTAAGAGCCTGTGTAGTCAGCATTTTCAGTTTGCAATTAGACTCTATTTATTTATTAGCATAACTCTCCAGAGTTTATTTAGGAAAAGCTGATTAATGCTCTTAGTAATGTATTTATTATAATGGTACTTTCTCTTTGGTAAAGGAATCAGGTCACAATTTTCAACTAATCAGTAGGACAAATTGGCCTTAATCTCTTGTCAACTGCTAATCCTGTATTTCTATCTATGTAATATGGGTTATTTTGAAACTAAATAAGATTACATGTCAATAATACTGATATAAGTATAATGCTACACATTAAAACAATTTATTAACATTACCAATATGTCTATGGAATAGGAGAGGAAACAAACCCCCAAATAAATGTCTTGTTTCAAATCACCTGAATTACATATGATTTTAAAAAAACACAACAGAATATATGGCCAGATTACAGAATGTTACTGAATAACAGTGTTACGTGCCTTTTGTTGTCTAATTTAATAATGCCACCTGTCATGATCACATATGCAAAGGCATCACGAGACTCAGTCTCCGAGAATGCACTGGACTCTGTACGTGTGACTCAATGTGTGTACACACAGGGAGTGTTTCAGTATGCAGTGCTCCATGATGTGGTCCAGATTCTAAAGTCTTGAAAATGTAAATTAAAATGCTCAGGACCTGAAGGGTGCAACATAAACTCTTTCTAGTACACCAAATGTTAGCTTCTAGGAATAAGTGCATTAACTTACATGTAAGAAGTATTTCCTTAGCTCTTTTTTGTAGCACTGAAAAGGTACGGAACCAGAACTAAAAACAACTCTGATTTACCTTGACGCTCTATAGCATCTTGTCTTTTACTACAGTCTTAAGTATATGTTACCTTAAGTAAAAACACTTTAATGACATCCAACCATTATAGCCTGATTCTAAGGGTAAAGAAATTGCAGCAATGTCCAGGCTTTTTTTATTTTTTTAAATTACTTTGAAATAAATCTAATCACTTCACAAAATATTGATCCTGTATATTCTCACAGTTAAAATTTTCATTAAATCAAATAATGGGACAGAAATATCACAGCAGTGGTAGACATTATTAAAAAAGACTATGAACTTTTAAAAAATAAATTAAGACTCTCTTTTAAGCCTAAATGGAAACCAGAGAAAGTGTCTCATCTATTCAAGTTTTCTCTGTTCCTACGATCTTAACACTGGCATTTTTTCTGCTCTTTCTTTCCCATAACAATATTGAACCACAGAGCATCACTTCAGATCTTCTCATGTAGTGAATATGAGAACACACTTGGATTCTCTTGCTATTATAATATGAAAAGATCAGTCTCTAGTGCCTATGTTAACAAGGTCAGATCTTTTCAACTCCTTGAATTGTTATTTTACTCTCACAAATTACCCTTGATGGGCTTGGTCAGCAGAGTTACTGGACTAGCAATTTTCTAGGCATTTAGGACAGTATATGTCTGAGGGGAAAAAGACCATTGCTTATTCAGGTTTTTGTCATATTTCAGATGTAATCAGTTCTTTCCCTTGAGACCTTCCAGCATAGAATATACACTAGTCATAGTTGAATAAAATCAAAATACCATTGTTAGATAATAAATGTATTATTATTAATAATAATTATCATTATTACAATTGCTTCTTTTACTCCCACAAATCAACGTAATTTTTACCTGTAAAAACCCAAACATCTATATCTACATGAACAGACTAAAAGAGTAACTGAAAGAGTAAAAAATACTTTGTCACATTTTGAGTGTCAATTCCTTAGTATCATACTAAATAACAAGAAATAACATAAAATTAATTGAAAAGACAGTAAAAACGGACCTTTTGAGGCATTTATTGTAAGCCTAATTCACAGTCCTGAAAGCAGTTCCGATGACCTACTTTAAAAAAAAAATCTGACATAGATATAGTTATAAAATATGAATGAAGAAAACGACTGAAATGCAATCATGCTTTACAAAACACTTGAAAAAAGTTTCAGAGATACTGATAGGCATTTCTTCACTGATTTACATATGATCACAGTATAAAAGTCATAGTTTATATAAGCCTATATAAAAGCCTAATTGCCATAAATATGATCACAACTTTCTACATAAGTAGTATTGTTATCTCATAGCATCAGCATGCTTTTTCAAACATGGTATGTAAGGACATAATGAGCTGATAAATTGAATGACATCATTTCTTCAGGAACTTGCAAAGAACGCTTTATACTTTGACCAGTTTCTTTGTCGTACCAGTGCCTTGCCACCTGAGAATCCCATCTCTGTTTCAGAAAAACTGTACTTACAGGACATCTACAGCACATTAGTATTTTGATCCCATCCCTTGTATCAATGCTTGTACCAACACACGATTCTTTGTGTGGGCACTTAGCATCTGAAAACAGTAACATGATGAGATAAACCAGGGAAATATATAAATTCATTAAATACATTAACTGCAAGTTTTAAACCTCTAGTGTTCATGTATAACAGCCGTGCCAAATATTTTCTTTAAGATGTGCCAATGGATGCTGCAAGATGCTTCTTCATGATGTGACCTTACCCTCACCCACTTGTAAGAGACTGTGGTAAATGTCTGTCTCAACTTTGCTGAAATTCCCTGTGAAGAAACTTCAAGGCTGCGGTTTGCAAGCCTAAGGGTGTAACCGCTGATAAGGCAGCTGTCTTGCAAGGACAAAAGCCCAACAGTATGCAAACCCAACAGTATGCAAGCCCAAAGGTGTGCAAGTTTTTAAGTCATACTATGGGCCCTCTGGACACCTATGCACGATCCACCGACTGAGGTGACGCTGTGGGGGGGTGAAGATCGTTCCTGATGACCCTCATACGCACGTGCTAAACAGGAGGAGGGTAGGCAAAGCAGCTCTTGGGACGCTATATAATGCCACCGTGAACAACTACTCTCTGAAGACCTTCCCCACCGAATCGAAACAGGCAGACCTGCGAGACGTCGCTGGATCTGTGGTGGTAGCTATACTTCTTGCTATCTTAATCATTTTACTGCTTCGCTTTT
>NW_009730430.1:31866-65462 GCF_000703405.1 Apaloderma vittatum
CTGCTCTCCAGTGGTTGTAAGTCAATAAAAGGTTCTGCTGTTGTGACATCTGACACCACTATGTCTTAATTTCACCTCTGGGATTAAAACAAATCACCTTGTATCACTGGAGACACAGCACCACATACATACTTCATCCATGGGCTGACACGTGGCCACAGGATTGCCCACTGCAGGGCCAGCACACTTGCATGACCCAACCATTTAAACCATGTGCGTGCCTGTTGGGTGCACCCACATGTGGCCACTGGACAAGACTTCTCAGGAGTGCTGTCAAATAAGGCAGCAGGAGTCAGTTTGAGGTAACAGCTGCACAAAACAACCCCTATCCAACTGAGGATGGACACGAGGGGCCTTTTCAGAAGGCAGCAGCAGGACATGCACTGGCTGGTCTCGTTGGGGCCAGGGTTAGGCCAGCCCTGAGTACAGACATCTCCCAGGGAGCAGCTAGGGGAGAAGTGCTCTGTCTGGCTGCCCTGGTTTCTGCTGCACCTCTGACAGCACTGGAATATTGTTCCTTACTCAATAGTTTTTTTGAACACCTCATTCCCAGTCAAAAGGTCAAGAGTCCTTGAGTACTTTTGAAAGGGTCACATTTCACATTTGTTCCTGACTTGAGCTTTTAATCAGTTGTCGAGAAACTGATTGGATATAATGAAGAGAAAAACTTCAGATTAAAAGTCCTAGATAGGACAGTGTGGTATTTAAATCAAAGCTAGGTAAGCAGACAATGCAGATTCTGTAGTGCTGAGACATATCTGAACATACAAAGAGCTGACATCCTTCACTTGATATCTCTTACAGTAAGAGAGACTAGATTAGATCAGAACTAGTAATGCAGCACATTGTGTTTGACTTGATAACCAAATACATCAATACAGTGACATACTCATGTACTATCACATGAGTAAAATCTAGATTTCTAGCTGAGCAAGTGCCTAAGTGCCAACCAGGCACTTCCTAGATCTGTATAAAGATGACTTCATCTTTTGCCTCACATTCATGTGAACTCAGAGAAAATAGAAAAATGCCATTTCCATAACCCTCGAGTTAGTAAAACATGGGACTACTGCAAAGACTTGCCTACTGATGGAGTCATCAGTGTCTGTATGACAGTAAACTTTCGCTACATGTATTCTTCTCTCTCTTGTCTCATAATGCATTCAGTTAAGATGCAAACTCAAGCTCCCTTCTCTTTGCTGTGCTCCTCCCTCTTCTGCACTATTACCCCTCTTGCTTGCCCTTCCTTTTCCTTCTTTTTAACTTCTACTTTTTTCAGGTACTTTAAATCTGCTTCCTATGAAAGTTTACTTACAAAATTTACCACAACTTCTAACATTGCAAATCACTGTTTTGCTCCATTCACCACACACAAATGAACACTATAAAATTACGTTGAACCCTACGACAATGTTACAACAGTTTTGCTTAAATACTAAACATACAATATATCATATATATATATACACCTTGAAATATATATATATGTTTGTGCGTAACTACAAAAATTACTCAAACACTTTTAAAATATATGTCATTTAAATGCAAGTAATCTTTTTCTATGTAAAGTACACTTGTCCTATACAGCTTCCTTAATTACAATGAGAGCTTTTCAGAGTGCATTATATGGATTTTCCTTGAAATAGGAGGAATAGAAAAAGAAGCATAACATTTTAAATGCTTTATGGATCAAAGCAGAAAAACTCTCCAGTTTTCCTAGGTAGAATATTTCAGTATCAGGTTTGAACTGAAATAAATAGAAATGAGGGAAATTTATACTCATGGTGAGTACACTCATAGGCTGAAAAGAAATGAATAGAACAGTTGCACCAAAGTAGTAAAATATACCATTTTGTTCAGGAAAATTGTTCCATTTCAAAATAAAGTTGCATGTTCAAAGGTGAAAAAAACACAGAATGCATTGAAATATCCAAACACTATTTGTGAGAAAGCCAAAGGAATTCTGCAACATTTCCGTGACCCTTCACAAACTCGCAGTAAGGACTCCACCGAAACAGAACAGCAGCTCATGTTGGCTCCTGAGAAGCAAGAAATTAGTGCATTAAGCAGGTTCCAGCAAGCAGAAAATAAAAACATCAGTCCAACCTGAAAAGGATCTTTGCTAAAAAAAGTGAAATAAAGTAATTTAGTAAAACTCCAGAGGAAGAAGATGTTTGACCATTTTCTCCATTCCACAGAATATTGTTGATTAGGCAACTTCAACAGGAGATCTAAATGATTAAACCATAATACATACACATTATACACATATAAATGATAATTTGAGAGGGGAGAAAAAATCCAGTCCCTACCAGTCTGGCTGAGCTGTGACGTGCTACGGCTTTTTCGCGAGAGGCCCACGATGGCGACCATCTTTGCACCAATGCTGGAGCGTCTCTTTTTGCCACCGCCGCCAACAGTGCCCACTGCCGTGTCCGACTGGCTGCCATCGTTCTTCTCCAGCGTGTACATGTCGCCGCTGATGCTGGTGCTCTTAGTCATGTTCTTTCCCGAGGCGCCCATCTGTCTGCTTTGCATTTTGGATGTAAAGACACTGTCAGCCAGTGGATGGATAAACAGCGCAGACAAAGAAGAGTAAAAAGGGGAAGACAGAAAAGGACAGGTTTCAGATGGAGGGTTTTGGGAGGCTAGAGGGTAAAAGCAGCTAATTCACACAGGTAGGGTTTGGTTTCTGAGAGGTAAAAAGGAGTGATTTTAACTTCAGTTTCCCATTTGATCTCCTTCAAACATACTTGACTCATCAAAATTTTGTTTTAAATAATAAACTCTTATTTACTGATTGTCCTAAGATGCATTACCGGCAAAAGCATATAAAAGAATTAATACATCAGTATACCATATATACATTTTTTGTTAGAGAAATTTAAGTTCTGCAGCCAGTGCTTCTTCTCACATATATACGCAGAAATAATCTATATTCCTCTGAGAAAGAGATACTTGATTCATTACTGAGTGTAATGAAAGGATATCAGTCTGAAGCCTAGCTTTGGTTTCTAGACATCCAGACATTTCTAGCATGTTTTCAGTAATCTGGTTTAGCTCACTCATGAGTTCAATAACATCACATGGTACTGAATAGCCGTAGTTCTTTTTTTTCTCCCTCTTTTCAGCAACAAACACTTGTATTATATATTTCATACAACTCTTGGCTGTCATGTGACTTAGATCATCTTTACTGATAAATGGATCTTAATTCTTTTTCTAATTCTTTTGTACTTTTGTATTTATAGACTGTTTCTACATGCTCTACGTGGATGCATCTGTATTATCTGCTGCAGCATTTCACAGCATGTCGCAGGGGAACCTTATGTCCCAGTGGTCCAGGCTAACGGGCCTTTCCTTTGAAAAGAAATTACAATCTACAGCAATGACAGCAGTACCTATCCAAATTTTGCCCTGACATCTTACTGATAGGTGTCTGGACAAATATCCACACCTGGAAACTCTGGAGCACATGTGAGCCTGAGAATACATAGAGAATATTTCAATTTGAGTGAAATTCTTGCACACAATGTAGAGCTTTAGGATTCTGTTCAGTGCAGTGCATCTCACTAAAAAGTCCTCAGTAGATACAGTCTTAAGACAATCCATAAAACAATGCAATATATCCGGAAACCAGGGGAAATTATTTTTGTGTCAAATCACCAGTAAATAAAGAGGAACAAAGAATATTTTTGCTTTTTAAACAGATTTTCAAAAACATGCAAAGGTTATTCATAGAGCTTTACTGCTCAGCAAATAGCTCTAAGAGTAAATTTTAGTGATTATAGCCACATTCCTTTCCCCTTACCTATAATGGCCTGAATGTATTTCAAAAAACGATGGTTGTATTTCTTCTTTACGAAGGTTTTATAATGCATGTTCTGTCACAGAAAACTTATCTATAGAGTTAATGCAGTGCCCTCAAAAGAAAAGGGATCACTGAGTCTCTCTCCACTCAAGGGGAAATGGGATGAAGCATCACATTTGGAACAATGCTGTGACTATTTTAAGATATTTGAGAGGTACCCATAAAGTGCTTTGCTCTTTAGTTGAAAGCCACATGTGTGTGAAGGCACAAAATGCTGGAAGTTGAGCCACAACACAGAGAAAAATGTAAGAGCTATTTTATAGAAGAAGTGGACTTATGCCATTAGGTCAAAAAAATATTGTGTGTGATTCTGAAGAAAGTTATAAGGGAAAATATGAATTAGAGTTTGGATCAAGAGATAGGAAGGCACAAAAAAACTCCCAAACTGAGAGACATAGTGGTCTTGCCTGCATAGATAGTAACAAAAGACTGGAGCACAGTGATAAATTTTATCTTGTTTTTTAACTGTCTTTGTTGTTATGCATATATATGTATATTTAGTAGATACTGACTCAGATCGGTACATTTAACATTAAGTAAAGAGTGGGACAGAATGCAGGTAAAGAGGAAGGCAGGGAAGAAAGAGAAAGTGGAGCTGTATTTCTGGGGCTTTTTAGCATTATGATAACTTACTTGTAAGATGGTAACATCACAAGCTGTATCTTATTTTACACATCTTTAGGGACTGATTTTTTTACAGAAGGGAGATGCCACAGTAACTAGTTCTCGGTTTCAACACTATCTTGTGTATAAGAAATACTAGAAACTTAGGAAGAACAGTGTTGGAAAGAGCTAACATCTTGAACTTGATCTAATGCAATATTCTTCTAGGAATCAGCAAATTAGAGCCCCTTATGCAGTAATGCTAGTTTTAATCCAAGTTTTCTAAGAAAATATGATTAATATGACTGTGTTTTCTGTACAGTTTCTCACTTTTCAATATTTTTAAAAATCAGTTCAAATTTGACACAGGAGTAGAAAATTAGAGCTATTTATTTCCTAAAACTGTTTTGAAAACAGATCCCTGGGGAGAGATGCCCCTTTGAGGAAAGACCATAGTATAAGTCATTTCTGCATCTCTATTATTTCAGCTCACT
Organism: Apaloderma vittatum; assembly: GCF_000703405.1. Classification (NCBI taxonomy): domain Eukaryota; kingdom Metazoa; phylum Chordata; class Aves; order Trogoniformes; family Trogonidae; genus Apaloderma; species Apaloderma vittatum. The sequence goes on from NW_009730430.1 coordinate 36,835, forward strand.
TGCTGCTAGGGGAAGTAAGATTTTTACTGCTTACAAAACAACCTATTCCAATGATCCATTTTTCAAGAATGATATCCAGAAAATCAGCGGGTTTCTGTCATATATACTAGTAGAAAATAATAATTATGGCATTACATTATATGTGATATTAAGATTTAGGAAAGGCCTTATGTCATAGCAGTGAAAACATTCTATTTTCTCATAAAACTTACACTGAGGGGAAAGTTCCCATTTCCTGAGTCTAATGTGCCTTTCATGTGCTTCATGTGTCATTTCCCAAGATGTATAATACTATTTAAGTGGAATGGATTAAAATAATTACCCTTATTAAAGAAATCAATGTGCTTCAAAAGGCTGGCATGCAAACAAAGTTGCTATAATTTCATTACGCAGTTAACTATGAAAGCACTATGCATTACAAATGTCTGCTCCTTGACTACTCTCTAAAGGCTTCTGTATCACAAAATGAAGCTTTGCTGTGTACACCTGCCAGCAGTGAGGTAGACTTCATTCAACCACAGTCTTTTGACCAGCTGAGAAAAGTAGAAATGAGAAATCAAGTAAGGAAAAAGCTATTTAAAATTAGATTTGTGTGGATATACCACATAGTTTTACAAAAGGCTAATATTGAAAGTTCATTCACAAAACCATCTCTTTTTTTCCACTACAGTTCTAAAAATACTTGATTTAATTAAAGGTTTGATGTTGTGGTGTTTTTTTGTTTGGTTGGTTGGTTTTTTACCCTCTTTAAAATCAACAGAGAATGTTATCTCCAAACCAGGAAACAGCTCCTGGAGAAAGCCATCACAGCTGTGTTACTTTCTCAATTCCTCTCTCACCAAAAAAAGCTTTGAGAAACAAGTACTAAAAAAGTTCTGAGTTGCCTGTAATACCTAATAGCAATTATGCAGTGGTCATGAGCAAGCCAAGACCTTCATCAGCAATCTGAATCATTTCTGGCCATCCAAAACCTAACTCACTAATTATTCTTGATAGATACTTGTTATCCCCACCAGTGAAACTATCTTTTTACCCAGGCTGTCTTCTGACAGTGCCAGAAATGGATTAATTCCAGAAAAATAGGGTATTGTATGTCAGGTTTAGTTCCTTTTTGAGGTAACAGAAATATAAGATGGAGAGAGTAAATACTACAACCTTTCTCTTTACAGGAAACAGAACATACTTCTACATGAATCTTTCTTTTTACATATACACATACAAAAACGTAATTGCACACACATCCAGTTAAATACTGACATTAAATAAAAGTCTTGAGATTATATGAGTCAAGCAATAGGTATGTACTAAATGCAGGGTTTTCAAGGTGAATAAAGATATTAATGTTTAAGATATCCTCTGCAAAGAGAATATGCAGCCAGATGAGGGAAAAAAAATTAAATGGAAGAATTAACATTCATATGCTCATAATGGCGAAATAATCACCCTTATTAGAACCCAGACAAAAAAAATAATCACATAAGCCCAGCTGCCTGGCATCCCACAGCCTACAGCAACAGCAGAGTGAGGGTGACAGCGAGGCCACTGACTTTGGTTTTGGGAACCAACGAGTCAACAAGAGCAGGGTGATGGGCAAAGCTCACATGGCAACCTTCCGTCCTGCATTACCCCTCAATTCAGGAAGCTACTCAAGAATACCAAGAACTGTCCCTGTCTGTAAGCAGGCTCTAGTCAGATGCTTCAGTTTTCTCTACTCTGCCTTCAACTCTGATCACTGTGTTTTCTAGTTTTTCTCAGTTGAGAGAAGTATCTTTATACACCCTTCCTAAAATACAGTATTCCTCTGTAATCTCTTCACAAACAAGCAGAGGAAATACTGGAACAAATTAAATGACTAATAACACCTAAGCGTAAAAGAAATTCCAAAATAATGATAATCAATTAAAATAGTCTGCTTAAAGCAAACTCAAAACAGGTATTAAACATAGTTATGTTTTCTCAAGTGATAATTAATCCAGATAGACAGGATTAAACGGGGCACATCAGTGTCCTGTGGATTTTACAGTACCGTTTCTTAACATTAACTGTTTGCAGCCAGCTACAAACAGGTACGGATAAATTTTACAGGAATACATTCTCAAAGCTAAAGCAGAAAGTTTTTCTAAACAAATAAGAGAAAAAATAGGATATTAGAAAATAAATTAGAGTAATACATCTGTAGATATTTGTGTTTTAATGTCAACAGTGGAGTATAACAACACTAAGCACCAGATAGTGTTCTTAAAATTTACCATACTAGCCAACTGAGGAGAGCCAAACTGGCAGATGCCTATGACCTGAAATATAGTATGGTCCTTATCATCATCAAAGACCCCTGTGCCAGACCTACAGATGTTAATAAAATGCCTCCACAAAACAGGGTTTTCTCAGGCATGTTGCTTAGGGGAAACAGACTCTGACCCTGGCTATCTCCTGAATTGTGTCTGGGCTGAGTCAGGAGCATCTTATCAGTGTGTCCAGCACAAAGCTATGCAAGGAGGACACAAACTGGTTTAAGAATATGGTTGATCAAGATTATGTCCTGGTCCTGTCCAGCACACTGATCTAGACATAGCCTTAAATTCCTACAAATCTCAGATTGTTTTCCAATTCTGATATTCAGCAAGCCAATTCTAGCCCATAAGATTCTTCTGAATGTTTTTAAAGAAAAACAGTAAGCAAGTACAAAACTGGTATTCATACATAGTCTTCTGGAAAACGTTCTTGGATTTCTTAAAGTTATTAATCTTCAAGATCTCTTTGCAGAGACCCGCTTGTTTTCAGAACAGGGAGTGCAATTATTCTCTGGAATCAAATTTACTGTCAAGGTTTTCCAGACTTCTACTACAGCAGATAATCAGAAATTATCTTGGTTTTCTCCCCAGTTTGTCAATATCTAGGCTAAATTACAGAAAGATCAGAAAATCTGTGTTCCAAATAGAAGGAAGTCTCATCTTGTTGCCATAGTTAAAAACCTGCAGTCTTTGGCTGCAGCTTTTGAATCAGCTGCAGAGTTGGATGGCATCTCGCTAGTTGGTCAGATTCTTGCCTACAGAAACAGGAACTTTTTATAGCAACTGGCTGATTAGTATGCTAAGGACCAAATTTCCTTAGGAACCTTTTGATGAGGCCAGAAAAAACAAAACAACACAAACTGAAAAAACTCACTGACACATGGGAATCCTTATGCTTTTTCATGCCTTTTGAGCTTTACAATATGTGGCAAACCAACCAGAATGGGGATGAAGGAAGCAAAGACAGTGACTCCCCTGAAAGCTGTTACAGCTATAAAAAGCAATTATGAAGTCCCACAGGTTAAAGAACCTCATTAAGATTTTTGCAGGCATCCTGTGTTGTTGCATAGGGAAGTACTGCCCATTCTTTTATTAAGCAATCCAAAAGGCAACAACAAGAAAAGCTAAACTAGAAAAATACAGTGGTTTAGTCTTTCTCCATAGACAAGAAATACAGATGACAAACAAGCCCGACCCCAAATCTTAGGACATTAGAAATTTTTCCTAATATCCAATCTAAACCTTCCCTGGTGCAACTTGAGGCCATTTCCTCTAGTCCTATTGCTTGTTACATGGGAGAAGAGACTGACCCCCATCTTGCTACAACCTTCTCTCAGGGAGTTGTAGAAGGCAGTAAGGTCTCCCCTGAGCCTCTTTTTCTCCAGGCTAAACAACCTCAGCTGCTCCTCATAAGGCTTGATCTCTAGACCCTTCACCAGCTTCATATCTCATTTGTTGTATGTTTTCCTGTATCTGATTTGTTATCTACTTGCTAGCTCAAAATAAGTTCCAACACTGGGAACCCCAGCCCTGTAGCTTCCCTAGTGACTTACTGAACTGAATGGTTATGTCCCACAACCCAGAACTGTTACCTGGCATTTTCTCCTCTCCCTGCTCTCCTTTCCATCCTCCTCCTCACTAACATACCAACAAGACAGATATTTTGTGTTGGTAGATGTAGAAAAGCTTCCTCTTCACTAACCTGGTAAGTTGACATCACATCGCCAGGAGTTCTGCAGGAGTCAAGTACTGCTAAAATTATTATTAACTTTTAAATCAGTCCCTCGCCCTGAACCGTAACAGTCCATGGCAGAAAGCAGCACAGGGAGCAGTACAGAATCCTTACACCCAGTGACTCTGTAATCACTAACAAATTAGAAACAATATCACTTACTCTACAAAGAATAAATAAAAATGCTATTCTAAGTAAGACTGATAGACTAAAATTATTACAATCTTGATTTTTTTTTTCACTTACCAAGAAATACACTTTACTAAAAACAGTATTGTGAAGTACAGGCATTTTTCCCATCTACAATATTATTAATATTTTTAATGTGAAGAGAAGATATCAATACTATCCATTGTATTGTGTATTGTTAGTGGGATTTTTGAGGGTAGTCTGTACTTTTGCAGTCCTCTACAGCAGAATAGAAAGGAAAACATATAATCTTGTTGCTCTTTCAAAGGTGTATGTATTGGAGAATCAGATTTACACTTGAGTCACTTGCAGGTTTCTTTTCTTCCCAATGCAAAATCAGTATTACTGCTTCCTGGTCGTTTAGCTTAATTTGCTGGTAACCAGAGAAAGTAAATCACCTGCAGTAGTAAAGCTCTGCTTTGCCAAGTGTGGAGCACAGTTGTGTGCTATGATGTCCTATGAAAAGGATTTTTAACAATTTCTAAATTGTTGCAATAGATATTTTCTAACACGTCTCTTCTGAGACTAGAAGACCCACTGAAGACTTTGTTTAGAGCTTTTTACAAGCAGGATAGGAATTTTAATGCCATTCTTAACAGATCTCTTAACTCAATAGGAGAGGCTCTCATTTCATTAATTTGCTGAAGAAATTTAACAAAAACAGCATTTAAAAAAATCAACAGGGGACAGCTGTGATGTAGGAAATAACATTTCCATGGGAACAATGCTTCTGGCCAAAGCACATACTCATCTGCCAATTCACATCCAAGAGACACAGTGCAGGTTCAAAATTATGACTTAGACTCCTGAGATTCACTTGGTCAAAAACTATCCTATTAACTAATTTGTAATAAAAATCTGTAATAGCTACTTGACTGACTTAATTATTAGGCTTATTTTGTTGAAATGATAACAAGAAAGTTGGTGGGAAACAATAAACCAGTGATTATAATTATTTTTTATGTATTCTACTATTCAAAGAAAACTTGTGTGCATATCTCAAAAGTAGCAATATTTTCATATGAAGTATCTGTTTCAAAGGTCTGTTTCATTACAAATCAGAAATACCTCATTTGTTACAGTGCATAGATTGACTTGAACTAGGTCTTCCCTACTCTGCTAGATCTCGAGCTCTGCACACTGCTTTATTATTATAAATTAACAGATGTATAGCTTTTTCCAAATCATGTCTACCATGGTTTTTTTTAATGGGAATAAATTTCAAAATTGATTGAAGTTAGGCCATTGAATTACTTATCAAACATTGCCACAAGGAATGAGTGATGCAGAAAAACCACTGTAACAGATAACTGTTACCCAGCACTAGCAATTGAATTCTCCACAGAGCTTCAGAGATTTTTGATAAAAGTTCTCACCGTCTCTGAGAGAACGATTAGCCATTTTTCATATAAAAATACAACTTATAACAACTTTTTAATTTATAATAACTTTTTAATTTTAATTGAAGTCATAACAAAAATACTATATTTATATATATCTCCTATTGATAACCTTTAAGTTTTCCTATATAAAGTTACAAAAAAGCTGCTAACAGTAATGATTTCACAGAAATCCCTTCCTTTGATACAGCCATTTACTGCGTGTGAATGCAGAAGGCTAATGAGAAAACTTCCTGAGGTCCAAAAGCCTTTCACTAATCAGCTGTTATTCATTTGTAAATAGCAGTCCATATGAGCTCAGAAGGCTTGGCAATAAAGTAAAGTGCATTCCAGACAAAGACAGAGTCAATTTTGAATAACATCCAAAATCTTTGCATTTAGAAAGCATCTTCTTTAACCCAGTCTGGCAAAGAAGCAGTTGTGTTTGTAAAAGCAGGTTAACAAAAAGCGTGCCAAATTACAGCTGATAGTGAGCAACCTGATTTAACTGAGAGTGTTTCTTACAGAAATGGACCTTGCATGTACATAATTTGAAAGTTAAATATTATGTGCTTATTCAAACTTACTATTGAATTAGTCTTCCAACAGAGGTGGAAGAGAGGGGCCGTTCCGTTTTCTATACTAACAGTGCTGACTAAGTCACTAGCGATACTGCAAGCTTGCTTAGTGCTGCCCAGATTTGTTCCTTGAAGGGCTGGAAAGAGCTCTATGAAATAGAAAGCAAGCAAAGAATTGATAAACTGGACTTTAAATGCACTATGTGTCCAAGACCTAAAGCCACCAGAGAAATAATATGAAACTCAGTTGGGAAAGTGCGAAAAATTTCAGACTTGAAGGTAGAAATGATCCAAAAATATGCAGAGGTAAGAGACGTAATTTATTACCTCAGAGTAAGTGGAATCATGATTTATCATCTTTATTTGCTAAACTGAAATTAGCTGTAAGGAAGATTTTCTAACTCAGAAAACACATCGACAACTAGAAAACTTCAGAAGATAGACGTGCAGGAATTGGAAAGGATGCACTACTGAGATTACATTAACGGGAAAATCACATAGTACACACGGAAGAGCCAGACATCCTGGAAGGGCTTTATTTAAATAAATTGCTGTATTGCATTTCACTGTAGCTGCATCTCTATTTTGTTCATGAAGGACTGGATTGCTTTGATTAGTGCTGTACAATGTGGATATGTTCATACTCGTACTGCTTATGTGTATGTGTGTGGCAGCAGGATTCTAAAGAATAAAGCAACTCTGACGTTTCCTTCATTCCTTGTAAATTCAGGTTGCTTGAGGACTCTGAAAAATCAGGGTCAGAATAGGCACTGCTAACATCTCACAAACCCATGGCATCTCTCTGAATTGATCTTCTGGGACTGAGAAATAAATGGACACAGGCAAGAGATCTGCAGCCATAATTGCTTCAGCCGAAGAGACATTATCTGGGACACCATGATCTTGCATGTCTGACTTTTTATCACTTTGACAAAATGACTTTGAGTCATTTTGAGCCTCTGAGGGAAATTAGAAAAGCATACAGAAAACTTAAGACCATAAGAAAATGAAAATGTTGTGAGGCAATGTGGCTTAGATCTTTCTAAACACAAGTCTGCGAATTCTGTTTTTCTGACCTGGTGAGGAGGGGTCTAGGACCAGAACACCCTGCTGAGGCAACACGCACTTTTCACATTACACATGTTTGGAGCAAAGGCTTCTCTTGTTTTACCTCAGGCCTCCATAGGAAATATTCTTGTGTCACAGCTGTGATCTGGGAAGAGCTGGGCTCCCAGTGGTTTTGTAGGATAGCTTTGTTTCCTACTAGGGACCACCTGATGACACGTCTCCCAGCTTGTCTAGGTGGCATCTTAAGGAGTTTAAAGACTAAGATGAGTATGAATATCATGCAGGTACAGTGACAGTACTGAACGAAGACATTTAGATGCTTGGTCAAATAATGTTAAAATCAGGTATATGGGCAATGGCAAACCACTGGAGCATCATCTTAGAATAGATATTAAGTAAACAATAGTAAGAAGGCACTGGGCCCCTGACCCTTAATTAAAATATCATATTTGCCATACAGGTCAGGAAATGTGTTTCAAAGGCACTAGCAAAAAACCCCAGTTACTATGTTTTAGTTCAACTTTTAGTTGAACTGAAGTAACAAGAAGTTTAGGTTTGTTTCTTAGAAGGCTAAGTGCTAAGCTTATTAATTATTTTTAATGAAGTACATTTAGAGGAATCAGAAAACGAACTATATTAATTTTACAGAATCTTTTCACTTTTCTGTTCAAATAAGACTCAGCTAAAAACTGAAAACATAGAGCACTAACAGAATCATAATATCAAAGAAAGAAAAGCATGATAAGCTTCAACATTCAATTCCTTCTTTTTATAAGTTTCTACCCCACCCTCAGTTGTTGCTATTTCTACTCTTGTCCACAGACCTGTTGTGCTGAATCCTGTACAAATAAATATTAAAAAGCCTGTCTATTAAAGAACTTATGATTCAATCTAGTTTTAAATATCTTCAGAAAATGAGTCTTTTTTAGCACATTGAAAAGTGCAAAACCTAATTTCGGCATTACTATTTGCTTCAAATCCTCATTTTAATTTTTTTCTACTTCCCAGCATGTCTGCAGGGCTTACTATCTGCACCTCTTGGGGTTCTTTTTTGGTTTTATTTTGTTTTGCTTTTTTAAACTACTCATGCACTGTTTTTTTAGAAAAACACCTTAGTAACAGGAGTACATCAGTGATTTCTCAATCACAGGTCAGAGCTGACTCAACAGAGGTCAAAGTGCAGGCTGCATTTCAGAGAGAAGAGCAGCCTCAATGATGTTGTGTTGCTGTCAAAGAAAAAATGTCTGAGTGCCCTACTGGGCACCATATATAAAAGCTCCAGACTGATTCAAATCAGCTCTTTTCACTGTTCACCTGTTAATAATGTGTACTTCCAAATTCACTACTTTATTATTTCCCAGTGAATTGAAATAATTTTACTAGTTGTAACCGAGTCTAAACATTTTTTGTACTTACTCAAAAGTAACAGGAAAAAATGGGTCTCCAAGGGTTTGGTAGATGGTGACAAATAACTTAGAAACAGGTAAGTTTGCTAGATTTCTTTAATGATTTGTATTCTAATCTTAGTACAGATTTCACAAAGAGATATATGAATTCATATAATTCCTTTCTGAACCATTGTTATGTTGTATCCCTTTCCCTAGTATTTTTCCAGAAGTCATAGGTAATTTTATTCTGCATGTCATCTATGCAAGTGTAAAAAAAACAAATGGCCAAATAATTGACTGTGTGTGTTGCTACAGACCCACTAGCAATGATTTGCCTCATTGTGGAATATGAAAGTTAGAAAACTTACATCAGAAATTAATACCTTTGAATCTATGCTTCAATGGGGAAAGAATTTGCCGTGAACTGCTAACAGACTCTACACAGCCCAGTAATACTAATGAAATCTTACTGAAAAGAAGTTTATTTTAGGTCTTTTGATTTCAGAGATACAGTTTGGCAAAATATAAGCATCTCTCTGCTTATCTAGTCAGAAGTATGCAGAGGGGTTGTGTTAGGGGGACACAAAATAAAGTTGCTGCTTTTTCTTCAAGTACTCAGTCCATCATAACTGCCCCAGCTGCCTGAACAATGAAACGTTTTACAGCTGAGGGGGGTTAGTGAACATGTACTGCAGTATGCTGTTCTCATCCCAGGAACCACTAGGTCACTTTGTTGTGATGTAAAAAAAGCCTGCGACACTAAGATCTTGGGTTAAGAGCTGCAGGAAACTGCATGCTGACATATTTTCCCTGAAAAATTAGATATACATTGACATAGCTGCACCCAGGCTCTCTCCCTGCCACGGCAGAAATTGCACCGTGTGAAACTTATCGATCGATCTATCTATCTATCTATTTATCTATCTATCTATCTATCTATCTATCTATCTATCTATCTACTGCTTGAGCTATTTGGAGCACAGACTGCCTGTACTGCAATTTTGCTGAAGGATCTATCATGCAGTGGGGAAAGTCTCAGGCTGTAGTTTTCCCTTCTAACCATATGGTCTGTTTGGCTAGAAAGATTAGGCACAACTAACTTCTTTCATCCAGTAGTGCAGTTGGAGCAATCATTATAAACATTCTGAAATAGCTTTAAGAAACAAAACAGCACATGCAGTTTCAAAGTGGATTATTGATGCTTGTTATGTTTTGCACAGTTTTTGATATTTTTGCCAAAAGTGCATTTTTTCAAAAAAATGTTACTGGCTTCTACCCTTGTGAAGAGGCTTGCACAGACAGAACTGACATGCTTTTTCATCCAGTTTTGCAAAACACTGCATTTAACTGATAATAGCTGCAATCACAGTGAAAGGCTTATAAAAATCAAAATACTAAGATCATAATAAGATGAAAAACTGAGGGACATATACTCATCAGGAATCAGTTTTTAAACCTACGAATTAAATCCTTTGAATATATTTTTTTTGACTGAATGACACAAAAAACAAATAGCAAGTCAAATTGAAACAAATCTTTATACCAACAAGAAAAGGGCCACAGAGAGCATGAAAAACCATTAGGAAGAGAAAAAGGTTTGTATCTGAAGAAATCCATTACTTAAAACTACCTCCTGCACTCTGTTGTATCTTCAAGAGCCTCTGCAGAATTACATCCCAGTTGACTTTTGCTACTGCAAATTCTCTTTCCTCAGTTGTGTCGTCTTCCTAATTAATCAGCTCTATTTCTTCTACTGTCCTTTACAATTCACTTCTCTTTACATGGGATGTCACTGATTTCTTTTGATACATAGCAAAACAGATCACTGATATTTCTGTGCTCTCTTTGCATTCTCCTCTTTATACATTTCTCTCCTCTTGCCCCTGTCATGGATGCAGAAATTTCTCACTGGATCTCTGTCTGCCCCAGCTGTTCGATTTGCCTAAATGATCATATGCTTTTTTCTGACTTCCTTTCCCCCCGTGCCTCTTTCCTTATTCTTACGTCTAGTCATCTGGTCATCACTGGTTGATTTTCTCCAAGTCACAGAAATATGCTTTAGCATATCCCTTTGAAAGTAACACAGAACCTCTAGTATTGCTCTCATCAGTTCTGCAACTACAGCCACATCTCCTTTCTCCTTTTCATCTCTGAATTAAATGAACACATTGTTTCAAGTAAATCTCTTGAGCTTTTGGTTTCCAATTACATTTCAAACCCTTTCCAACCAACCATCTTTCCCTTTTTGCATTTGGCTGAAACTACTTCTGCCAAAGTCCTTAATGATTTCTTAAGATTGGAAAAGTACACTGTTTTCTTCTTTGCTTTGCTACAATTAACCAGGCTTTAATATGTTATTTCCCTTAGTTCCCACAGTTAATCCCCTCTCAAATTCTTTCTCTTTCTGTCCACCCAGTTAACTGTGGTGGTCCAACAGGGATATGGCACTGTCTTCTCTATTGCTATCCTTCAAATCATCCTTTCAGCAACAGTACCTCAAAACATCATCCCCTCCGCAATAAAAACTCCCACTCATTGCCCCTGTCTCCTCCTGCTACACTAAAACCTCTTTCTTTGGCACCTCCCTGTCAATCACCAATCTCAACTCAGTATCATTAAATGCAGTACTTCCCTCCAAGACCTCTCTTCTGCCCCTTCTCCCAGCCATGGGAATCATGCCCAGATCTGTTATCTGGGCAGGCCTTTTAGTTGAGCCTTCATATTAGGTCCACTTTTTTGTGACTTGCACATGCTGTCTATTTCACATCTCTACGCTCTCTGGCCACCCACACAGCTAATAGTTTTGTCCACTTTCTCACCATTTCAGATGCCAAGTACTGCAGTGCTTTTTCTCTCTGACCCTAACCTCTTCCAGGACATTGTAGAAAGATAAGTTCCATAGCCTTTCAAGTTGCCTGTGTTGTCTTTCTCCATACATTGTAAAAAGCTAAGGTCTCTCTTATCCAATTGTAAATAAGTAATTTTATTCTCTAGTATTTTAACAGTTTTTCCTTATCACATTTATCTTCTCATATTCAACACCGAAAGATCAGGTCCTGCTGCCCATCAGATTCACTTCATCAGCCGCTTGATATATTTTTAGTAGGCACCTCATGTTTTTTGCTCACTGCCTCTAATGCTTGAAAAGAGTCCTGTAGAAACATTCACAAAGCTATCTTACTTTCTTTCTTCAGATTCTCCCTTAGTACTCTCTGTTGTCAAGATGTCTCCAACTCAGTATTGCAACTATTGCTTTTCACGTGGAACATTTCTCAACTCTCTTGTGAGTCCAGTCTCTCTGGACTCATACGTCATCTCATCTCTCTGTGTGCTTGGAACAGAAGCTGTATTTTACTTCTGTATTTCAACAGTGTGTAGCACAGTGAAATCCTGCTCTTTAATCACAATTGGTGTGTATTCATGTGATAAAACAAAACTACCATGACTTTCAGAATTAATGCTTAGGACAGATGTTTACAAAAATGTCAGGGAAAAATTAAGATTTATAGCAGTCTTAAACAGATTTCCTGCAATAAAAATTATGAATGCTCACATATTAGAACTAAGAGCTTTTTTTTCCCCCTGAAATCAAGGAGCTGGAATAAGAAATAATGTCAGGTAACTGTACATAAGAAATCCTTGAAAATTGCAACAGGGAAGCTTGATCAATGCTTTCTGTTTACTAACACACATTGCCAAGAAAGAACACAATTGCCTTTTACCTATAGGTCAACCGTATGCCAAGGTTTAGTTTTACAAAGTTTAATGAAGGCAAAAACTGATGCTGCAGCTATTTCTGCCAAAAGGATTTATTGATTTATTGTGCTCCAGTGCTCTAAAAGCGAATGCCGTTTATTGTACTGAGGGACTCTTCAAAACAGGAATGGGATGAATCCATGATGGATATCTCTCTTTATTGTTATTTAAGTTATATTGAACCCACCTATGATCTCAGCAGATTGAAGCCCTTAGTGTAACTATTGCCATTACTCATAAAGTATAAAAGCACAGTGACATCAAGAGGTATGATGTATCCTTAATGAGCTAATTTTTTATGGTGGAGTGATTGAGAGTAGCCCTTATGTTCCAGACTGCCCAGAGGAAAGCTGACTGCTGTTCAACTAAATAGGCACTTCTGAAGTAAGAAATATACATTGAAAATATCTGTAATAAAGCTTTTCTTGATGCCCAAGATGTCAGAAATTAGATGATAATTTACTACTCTTCTATGATGGATGTACTGACTGCTTTGGTTCTGTTGGGTTTCTCAAATGCCTATGGATACCTTTAGCTATTAAGTGATGCCTTAGTGATTTACATACCTAGATCTGTACCTATACAGGAATCAGTCTGTGCTTCTAAGTTTGCTTCTTACCCTAAGAGAATGTTCAGACAATACTAAAAAAGGCAAGCACTTACTGTACCATGGGAAAAGAAGAGAAATTTATCTTTTTCTTCACAACTTACACACTGAAAGTGGTCAAAATGAGCAAAGCGGAAAAACAATATTAGAGGCTGATTTCCACGTTGGGAGCCAAAATTTAGCACAAACAGAAGTCACTGCATAACAGTCATTTAATAATACCTTCTTTCTCTATCAAGTCGGGGTTCCTGACTTGTGCTGCTTCTTCCTGAAGGCAGAGAGCAACTAACAAGCAGAGGAACTGCCTGGCATGGGAAACAAGACATTGCGTCTCAAAGAGGACTTTATTTTCTGTAACGGGCAGCATTTTGGCTGAAGACTAACCTAAGTGAAAACTAGACACCAGGACCAGGGTCCTGGTTATTGAGAGACAGCACTTCCAGATCCATTAAACTGGGAACTTAGTGGGAGCCAGGAGAGAAAAAGATCTTTAAAGTATCTTTTCCCACACTACCATTTAGCCATTCCAGACCAAAGCAGCCTTGAAGACAGACGTTTCTACATAATTGCTTTTGCTGAATTCTAAAATACACTCACATGAGTGAAGGAACAATGACAGTTAATGTATAAAAGCAGTAGTAGTTATATTGGCCCATACCACCCCAGACTGAACAGTAAGCATTTTGATTCTCTTTTTGTATCACCTTTGGTTTGTGCATGTTCATGTCCATGTATGTACAGGCATGTACACATGTAAGGTTGTATCAAAGGAAAGAAGGGGATTGCCATAGAGTTCTCTTTGATTATCCTAAAATGTACGAGCACAGTTTTACAGCTTTACAGGAATGAGTTATCTACAGGTAGTGCAGAATCAGACAGTTAACAGAAAGTAATTTTTTCCTGAGATTTTCTGCCATTCTTGTGTAGGGATTCAAGAATATTCAACTAATCTCAAACTCATTTTTTGCTAATCAAAAAAGAAGGAATATTGTATTTCTCTTAATGCAAATAACATGGATTTCGCAATACAAAATGTCACTCATTTACATCAAAAATCATGTTTCAAAGGAGTTGTGGTAAAATGTATGAATATAAAGTACTATCTGATAAAAACAGATCCTATTGTGCTGAAATGTTCTGGACACAATACAGCAGCAGGGGTACATGATCCCTCCACAATACAGCAACCTACAGCAGTTATTCACGTGGAACAAAAAAAAAAGAGAAGGCTCTGCTTATTCATGTTGATTGTCGATCAATATGCACATTTATCAGCCTACACAATGAAAAAAATAATCCAAATTCTCTTTAGTACTGCCACAGATGAAAGTAAAGATGTAGATGTTTTGATGTAGATGAGGTATCACTCAACAAAAGATTTTTCCCTGAAATAATAATTCGAGCAGGGAATATAATGGGGAATCTTACAGTTTCTGTTGTTTATTATAGTCAAACTCAAACTCTAGTCTAAATCAATTTAAAAAATAATATGCTCTAGTTGCATGAATAATATGAGTCAAGTTAGTGTGCTGCATCATTTGGTATGCAAAACAAGTTCACTGAAGCTGAGAGTGAAACTTGCTTAAAGATGAAAGCATTAAGATTGAAAGCAAAAAAAGTTCGAGAGAACACTGACGATAAGCTAAGCAAAGGGAAGAAAAAGGGAAGACAAGTAGGGTACGGGAAGAAGAAAAGGTCTATAGAAACAGAAGTATATTTTACCTGTCATCCTCTTTCATTCTTGAGCTTTTTCATCCTGCCCTGATTCTTTGATTTCCTCCTTATCACAGTTCTCTGTCACCTCTTGCCCTTCCTCTTTTTCATTAGTTTCTTGCTCCTTTGCTTTTTCCTCCTCCTCCTCTTTTTCTTCCTCCTCAAGAAATACTCCATCTTGTTCATCCCCTTCCAGCCCTCCCTCTTTTTTCCCCTCTATATCCCTTGTCCTTCTGAAGCCAACAAAAATTGAAAAAGGCATGCAAAAAGAAAAAAAAGAAAAGAATAAATTAAAGTTAATGTCATGGAGAAGAGCATGCATGAACACATGAGAAAGGAAATGCAAAAGAAATTAAATAAAAACTAAAGTATGGAAGCAGCTAGAGGTTAAACCATGCTGACTAAGACATCAGCCTGCTCTAGAGAACCTTGGGATGTTTTCTTAGGACAGTCTCTAAGTCTCTCTGAATAAAAGTTGCATGGCAATACAGCACATTTAGAATTGTGAACGTAAGTGTATGACAGAAATAATATGGTCTTAACACTGCTCATATAAGCAGATGTTTAAACAATCTTTTCAAACACACCGTTTCTCTCAAGAGGACATTTTTTCTGTGAATAGGTTGACACTGAATTTTGCTGAGAGATGCAGGTGGGTTATACCTTCTAAGAAAAATGATCTTTCATTCTGTCTACAACCAAAGCTCCTCTGAGCGCGCACAGGGCACAGGCAAAGGAGACACTATGTTTGCTCACAGATGCACTATGTACACCTTGTGAAGGGTAGCTCAGGGGTTGTACACCCACAGATAAATTGGACTAGGCTAAGCCTTAAATAAATAGAATTGGTCTGTGTAAGTACTAAATAAGGTTTCTGTAAGACTTCAGCAGCTCCAGTTTAAAAGGAAATGAAGATGTTTCTGAGATTGCCAGCACAAATTTTCAAGTTAAACTGTCTTTTCAGCCATATTAAGTATTTTACAAAACGGTTTCCAGAAAGTGCAAATCTAAGTGTGTCTAATGTTTGTTGACAGCATATGTTTTGAAGACAAAACCTGGCTAAGAAGAAACACCATGAAGACTTCAAATAGCATTAGATGAAGAAGACAGTTAAA
Organism: Apaloderma vittatum; assembly: GCF_000703405.1. Classification (NCBI taxonomy): domain Eukaryota; kingdom Metazoa; phylum Chordata; class Aves; order Trogoniformes; family Trogonidae; genus Apaloderma; species Apaloderma vittatum. Next base: position 52,651 of record NW_009730430.1, read on the forward strand.
CCTGTATTTAGCAAATGCACTGCAAATTTCAAGCTAGGCAAAACAGCGACTTAAATTACAGGGCTATGGCTGGCAGTACGGTTCCTCATGCTCACCTGATTTTCTTGTTTCCCCTTGGACGCTCTGACTGGACAGACATGTAGCTTGTGCTGCTGAAACGTGAAGCGCTGCTTGTCCGTGACACAGCGGAGACATCACTGACGTCACTGTCTGAAGACTTATTGGAAACGTTGTCTGAGCCTCGCTGAGGATCCCGTCCTGACCGATACTGTATTAGGAAAGAGACAAAGATACAGTTGTTGTCAGTGACATACTACCACAAGTCAGCTATGGAGCTGGCCTCTGATGCTACCTAAACTGCCTTCATCACATAACTGCCTGAATGTTTATAATGAAGATTTTAGCAGATACAGAATACAAGTTGTGTCTTGGTTTCTCTTAATTTTACTCTGCTTTGCTATCCCATTCAAGTTTTTGGCTCCTCAGGTTAATCCATAGTGTGATGTACAAAATTTCCAGCTCTTTTAAAGATTTCACAAACCTTAGCAAAGACATCTAAACAGTCATAGAATATTCTTACCACAACTCTTTCACCAGTGCATAAAGCAAAGCAGGGAGACAGGGACTTGCCCATGATTTCTGAGCTCATGAAAGATTGAACAGGACACAGAATGTGCTTCATGTTCTCTATAAAATACATATCTCTTTTGGGGCCTAGCCTATTTACAAGAACTTCTAGTTGACAAATGTTATCTTTTTTTTTTTTAAAAAAAATCTTTTTAAATGTAAATAGATGAGATTATGAAATCAAAAGACAAAGTGATGTTGTAGCTGTGCAAACAAACCCCACATCTTGCTGAACTAAAGTCTGAAAGGGTGGGTCACAACTAGAGACAATTTATACTGATAATGTACAAATGCCTCAGATACTAAAAAACAACAGTAGTATTTGAGCTTTGGAATAGTTTAATCTGAACACAGAAGTGGCAGGTGACTGGTGATAAAGCAGTGTTGTGCAATGGTATTCAAGTTAGATCTGAAGAAAATATTATGGCTATTTGTTCCTGTCACGCAAGTTAGCTCTAAAACAATGCTGTATGTGCCACTCTGCATTGCACTACGTGCAGCTATAATAAACAGCCGAAAGGTATTTTGCCTTTCCTCTTCATGTACAGACATTTCTATGTATACAGGAATCTGATGGGTTACTATTGATAACCTTTTCAGAAAAATAGTACTGCAAGATGAATCATGGATGATCACCAGGTAATTGGCTGACAGGGCAAGAAGGCAGTATGGAAAGATGTGAAGAGCAGCACAGACTGGATTGAAAGAAAACAGTGGGAGAAAATAATCTGTGTAATACATCAGTAGCTTGTTGAACTCTTGGGGATAGCAACACTGGACTCAGCCACCTGGAAAAAACAATTCATACTGTCAAGTGGCAGAACTGTCCTGCAGAAGAGAAGGGTGTCCAGTTTGTCTATCAAATTTGTCCTTTTTTTATAGTTTTAGAAAAACTTTCTTCCATGTAGTACACAGGTCATTTCCTTCTGTTCTCTTGCAAGGAATGTGACACTGGGAAATATTCTGAAAGACCGGGCAGTGTCTAAATAGCATTTCAGAATAGCACTTGAGTGCCTATTTTCCATAAATAAATTTTACACTTAGAAGTAGTAAGTTATTTTGTCTATTTTAAGATGGGGAAATGAAATAAAGACAAGAAGTGATGCTCGTGCAGGTTAAACTGTACCCTTGTTGAAGACCATGGCCAATGGTGCTGCCAGTACTAATCTACATATTTATGTTCATTAACAAACCATTCAAGCCCTTGTCAACCTCTAAATGTGAGAGTGCACTTAGCCAGCCATAAACCCACAGAGTATCTCTGTGATGACAATATTTAAATATTGTAATATTTACAGACGCTTTTTATGGATGCCATTAGTATTTTTGCTTGATAAAGAAGACAGCACATATTTTTAGTGACATATTCATTTGAGAACATAAAAACAATGATTAAACAGCTTGCCTGATCATTAGAGATAATAGAACTTTATACCAGAATAAAAGGATTGTTCTTTCTCAGCAACTTCTTTTAAAAGAGCAACTACTCAGACCTTTGGAGAGAAAAAAAGTAATTATGCCCAGGGAAATGCATATGTATTGAGTGCTCCTTATTCAGTTCCACCCACCTAACCCTCCCTAGAACAATTCTGCATTGAAGACAAAGTTACAAGTGTTGTTCCTGTTGATTTAGCCTAAAACTATCCTGACTGGGAAGTACAGCCTGCTGTACTATTCTATTACCATGTACTACAGAAAAGACAACATAGAGGTGTCCTCAGCCTTGTGGTATTTGCTGAGGGTCCCACACAGTTACTTGCCATGCTGAGCCCTGTGCTGCCAGGGCTGCGCTGCTGCTGGCTCCCAACAGGGCCCACGTACAGCCACGTTGTGATCGCCTATACGAACAGCTGCTCGACGGACAGTGGCCACTGACCTCAGGGTATCAAAGAATCACAGAATTGCCTAGATTGGAAAGGACCTTTAAGATCATCAAGTCCAACAATTAACCTAACGCTGACAAGTTCTTGGGTAGTCTCACCTCCAGCGCTGTCCACCTAACGTGGCTGTCCTTTGGGGAAATAAGATAGACCGTAGTGTCAGATGTAAACAATTCATTGATGAGATTGTTCATTATTTTCTAGTTAGGAGATAGATAATTATTCGTGGTGATTCATAGAACGCTACACCTCACCCTGCAGATCCCATACTTGAGCTTGCCAAGCAGTCCATGGACATGAGCCCTTCTAAAGTAATACATGCAAGCAACATGATGTGGTAAATCAGCATTGCACAAAGTTATTCTAAAGAGTCATTCTGCAGCATACTGAAAGCTTCAAAAACCTATGGTTTTAATTTTGTCTGTTTTATTTCCACACTCGGAGGGTATCAGTTGCTGAAATACATTTTTCATAGCAATGTGCTCTATATAGCTCAGACATTTTCATTAAAAGAACAACCTTATTGTATCTTTTTTTAAAGCTAATGCAATGGTAATAATTTAGTGACATATGGTAAAGACTGAGAATTGGTATGGCAACAAAAACAACTTAAAAGTAAATTATTTCAGAAATATAATGTGAAAAAAGATCATCGGATTGTTACCTTGTCTCTCTTCTCTCAGCTGTATGTAAAGGTACATCCCATCAAATGTTTTCAACTGGGTGGGATGGCACAGAAATATTGACTCTTACTATTTCAGAATGTTTTGGATTTGAAATCGGGGAAGTTATTTGATCTTCTAATAAAATCTGAATGTCTTAATATACAATATATGTTTTTAAAAGTTACAGTCTCAGCACCTGCTGGCTGCCTTCCAGAGTACCATCTAGAAACTGAAACTAAATTGTCCTTGCTGGACAAAGCTTGATACTTCATATTCATCCATTAACTTTTCTCCAAATTGCTCTTTATTTTGCTGCTAAGGTCTGCTTTTGACCTTGTATCTGACATAATTTTGTTCAGGAAATGTCTTATAATAGTAAGTGTATTGCATATTAGTGTTGCAGGAACTGCAGCACAGAAGACAAGAGGAAACATACTGCTTGTCTGACAGAAGCCATGCTGGCATTTCAGTTTCACATTTATTTCTTAAATTGCAGTTCTCTAAAAGGCAGTTTCTGAAGTGCTCCTTTGCTCTCTGCCTCAGAAATAAAATGGCACTTCCATTATGTGAATATTGATTTTTAAAAAGAATTGGGTCATGTACTCTGCCTGTAAACACAACCATTTGTGCACCATTTTTCTCTATTCTTTCTTCAGTTTTTGTGTGGCTAAAGTTGTCCCAAGGCATTACATCTTCATACATATCATATACTTTTTCTAATTTTCACCTTCTTTTTTTTTTTACTCAATGTCACCAACTGTATGGTATTAACTACTAGACTAAAAAGGTCATTATTAACCAAGCCATTACATATGAACCACTGCTACCATTTCTCATTCCTCTCCACTGCTGTCCCTACACCCCATGCTATAGGAGTTTGTACATCTGGATGCTCACTGCTGGGGAACAGCAGCCCCCATGATTGGATCCTGGCTGTAGCATGGCCACAGGTTTGGATCATCAGATCTAGCAACTACTCCACTTGCTCCAATTTCCCTCGAAAGAAAACATGGGCACAAGGACAATACAGGAGTCTCACGTGCACTGATAGCTCCCCTAGTTTGGAAAATCAGGAGATCTAAGCTGTGGTGAAATGCAGCTGCGTACTATGCAGGTTAATTAAGTACTTTTTAATTTTACTTTTTATTTTTCAGGTAACAGCCATGGCAGTAGGATAATTATCTCCTGACTTTCCCCATGCTGGGAATATATGTCTTTTTTTTATGGGAATAAGATTAAATTTTAATTTCCAGTCCAATCAAGATTCATATAATATAAGCAGCATTCTGGAATTAATGATCCCTAAAGCAGTAAGAGTAGCCAGCCTTTCAAGCTTTTTCAACAATAGGAAGTCTGCTGCAAGTAGAGGGTTTGATTACTTTTGTGGTTTTAATGATTTTGTTCTATTTTGCTGTGTTGAGAAATTGGATAAATTTCATTATTACAGATTCTACTGAACAAGTTTTAGAGTTTCTTTCCTTTCCTCTGCCTTAGTGAAATAATCAGCTGGAGACCGTAACAAGGTGACAGTTACAAATTATGCTCATACCTTGCAACTGCAATAGATTACTTTCCTGTAGTGATGAATTTAAGATTATTAAAACCAAAAAAACAAATACCTGCTCTGCTTCTTAATAAAACAACCTCTGCAAATGTTTTACCTTTCTGTGAGCAAACACTATATGACTGACAGGCCATACAGAGCTACAGCTGCTCTGAAAATTAATTCTTGAAAGAAAGTGTTCTGAAATTTCTACTTCAAAGGGAGTATTAAAATACTCAATATTGCTTTAATCTATTGTTACCAGTCCATCTTGGACTATACAGTTGTCCAAGCAATTGAAACCATCAGTGACTTCCAACTGTCTTTCTATTTTATCATCTCTCTTTTTTTTTCCTTTTTCCTTTTTTTTTTTTTTTTTTTTACAGACTACTCATCAGTTTTTATTTACCAGCATTTACATAGGAACATGCAAATCTGGTCAATGTTTTTACTGATCAAAATATTGGGAAGACGTTTCAGACAATTGTCCATTGTGCTACCACAAGAAGATTAAAGAACTATTCTGGACTGTTTCAATAGTTCTTTGCCTTGCTGACAAAAGCTCTTGAGCAGCCAGAACACCCCAATTGTAAGAAAAGTTCTGCAATTTCAATCCTGGCTTTTGGTGCAAGTTCACAGCCTCTAAAGGCATTGCAAATTTTAGTCACCACACATCATTTGAGTGAATGTTATTGGATTGTTTGATTTTTACTAACATCTTTGTTAATGGCTGCCTAATGAAGTCTGCCATTAAAAAAACCCCTAAATACTAGTATTTACAATAATAACATTACATGTACATAAAGCAAAATATTCTAAGTTATTTTTACAAAATACCATATACAAATGAATTCATAGATATATGTAGCTTGCGTACACACAAACCCAAAACAAAGGCTATGGTGAATCTGCCCTTGCATGTAATTCATACTTAGCCACCTCAATAATCTGTCCTTACATGTGTCACTCCTGTTAGGCTCCATCAAGACAAGTGAGGTACAGCTAGCCAGCTCAGCTTTTGCCAGCCCTGCTTTAGCTGTCAGCTGCACATGGCATCCACCAGCCTCATGGGAGATTTAAGGACTGATCAGGGAGATTAATTCCTGCACTGCTCTGGTATTAGGCATATAATAAGATCCACAGTTGCCTTAGGTATCTCAATACAGAGCTGCAACCAGTTCTCACTCAGACTCATTCTTGGTTGCTGGTACTAACTTCTGCTTTGTAACACTAGATCCTCTCATATCTTCCCCTTCTTAACTTCTAATTCTTGGATCCTGCTTTCTTAGCCTTATATTTTTCTTCTTATGAGTCCTACTGACACTGTTCCAACCCTGTTTTCCTTTCAACCACTTCTTGCTTTGCATTAGGCACCCCTGGATCTCCTGACGCTGGCCCTGCTGTGCCTCTCTTGGCATTTTTGTCTTACAGAAGCATAAAAGAGAGAGCTGCACATGGTGTTGCTACTTCTGAGCAGTATGGTGCCTGAACCAGGAAAACTAGTTGGATAAATGGTTGTTCCCTGTATATCCATTCCTTACTCCCGTCCTTATCCAACATAATTTTTTCCTGTTATTCAGAACATTTATTCTACCTTAAATAAAAAGAACTGACTGTAATCTAATCTGCAAAAGCTGCCTTCTAAAGTATCCTAAACTCCAATAAAGTTAGGCCACCAATTGAAATATATTGGTAAAAAAGACCATCCGTATTTCTATTGAACATGTGAAAAAAAAATACACCAAGAGTTCTCACATCTTTCCTTTGGTGGTTTGGTGCTATATATTTATTGATTTCACTAACCAGTGCTCATTTATACAGGAAAGAAAGTCAGCCTTGGTTGTATTGAGTGAAAGAGAACTGATAGACCAAGGGGAGTGATTATTTCCCTTTATTCATCGGTCATTACACCACATCTAGAATATTATATCCAGTTTTGAAACCTAAAGTACAACAATGACACCAATAAATTAGAATGAGTTTGCTGATGGCTGAGGCTAGAGCATTTGCCCTGTGAGAGAGGAGGCTAGGGAAGCTGGACTTGTCCTGCCTGGAGAAATGAGGGCTTTGGGAGTACCTAACAGCAGTCTGCCAGGTCACACAGGGAGGATGTCGAAGAGATGGAGCCAAGCAATTCACAGCAGTTCTGAAGGGCATAAGAGGCCACATTTTTACCATAGATACAGTGAAGAAGTGGATCAAGTCACCCAGAGTTGTGAAGTTTTCAAGATCTCACTGGATAAAGCCCTGAACAACTTATACTGATCTCTCAGCTGACTCTGCTTTAAGACAGCTCCCAAGGTCCCCTCCAACCCAAATCACACTGTCATCCTACAGGTCAAAGTTATCCAGGAGCTGAGGAAGAAACTGTACGGGCAGCAGTAATGCAGAAGCTACCAACAGGTCACTGTCTAATGACAAATGGAAATCTAGGGGTATGCAGCCCAGAGGCAAGCCAAATCAGAAGACAAAAAATCATCTACTTCACACATGTTGGCATATTTGGTGCAATTTTTAAAGAACTCCCTAAGTGCATAATATGAAATAAATTTAGGAGAGTGCTAGAGAATATTCTGAGATCACATCAAGGACAATTTACAGGACCTGCACATATTTGTAGGTAAAGTAGAAAGCAGAAAATGCAGATCTTAAGAAGAATTAGCTTGTCAAAAATTTAGTCTTCCTACAAAAAAGTCTGTTTCTGCAGTCAGTTTCAAAATACCAAGTAGCCTCTTGTTCCGATGTTCTTTTTCATATGATATGACTTTTGGAAGATCAAGATAATCTCTCAATACAGCTGCACTGATATTTGTTTTGAAATCAAGCTGTTATTGATGCAGAATTAATTCATGAAGATAACATTATCCAGTCTAGAGAAATAAATGTTCTTATTTAATCTTACTTTAAATCAGGATGAAATTTTACAAGTTTTGAAAGGATAGAGCAAATTTTCTGCTGGGGTGTGTAGTTACCACATTATTCGAAAGACTGTTCAAAGCCACAAAGACATTGTTTAAAATCCCATCTTTTTAACTGCCACACATTGACTTTTAGACTGTCTTACAGAAGGAAGAAAATCTATTTAAAACAGATATCAGCAATCCTTTAGCAATCCAGAACACTGTGCCAAGTCTCCTGAAGATGCATCATCATGGACACTGTTCACTGTAAAAAATCTGAGCTGTTCAAGTCAGAATGATTCCAAAATTGCCCATGTTGAGGGCTTAATAATTGACTGTGCATCTCCAGTGCTTTATCTCCTGGTGAACTCCTGCATGTTTGTTAGGACAAACTATTGAGCCTGCTTACAGCTAAGGCACTTGCTCAATGGGTTCAATCTCAGTGGTAATTCCTAATTCTGTTTCTTGTCCTTTTTGGTCTTCCAACTCTAGTGAATCCTACCTACATTGGATAAACACAATCCAAGCATGCTTCGTGTATTTGTTTCTGTTCCTCACGTGGTTCACATGCCATTTCTGTCACTACTGCACTCAGAATATCTCGTACTTCATACAGTACTGCCATCCAGGCAACAGCTTATTTTTTTAAAAAGGGTAACAAGGTAGGATTTCTATTTTAAGAAATCCTGTTTTGTGTCTGACTGTTCTATCTACTTTGGGCTTCTTTGAGATATTACTTTGCAAATACAAGCTAGGAAGTTAAACAGTACATATTCTAAAGAGTTCTCATTTAACCTGGATTTTAAACTTCATTTCCATAAATTTTTAGTCCTTGAGTCCCTCATAAAAACAAAAACAAAAAAAAGATGGAAAGGCAACCATCTTTTCTTATCACAGAATTTCTGCTTCGTTACATTTTATTTTACCCCAAAAGCCTGATAAGTATTTCAGTATACCTGATGGCTTGAGTGTAGAGATATGAACTTCCCCCTTAATCCTACATTCCCTATGTAACATTTAAATATGACTTTCACCAAATTTGTCCTGGGACATAGCACCTTCAGAGGAATTCATGCTGAAGAGAACAGCTGGATTGACACATTAGCCATCTGGTGAATGCTCATTCCTGTAAGCAGAAGTGCCTAAGGACCATGAGTAACACAATTGCTCAAGAACAGGATATAAATATATGGTTGTATGATTCCACTTTATAAGTCCTCCAATCCATAGATATCAGAGGGGGCCCTCCAAAATCAAGAATGATTTGAGAGAAGGTCTCATAATAGTTTTTCCTAATCTCTTGTTTTCACTGGTTATTAAGATACATCTTGGAAAATCCCCATACAAAAAGAAATATATGACCTCAGTTGATAATTTGTCTACAGATTTTCTGCTGATTCATGTCTACCTAAAGGGGGAACAAATCTGCAAGATGTAGATACCACCATCTTCTTATCCCTCCATAGGCAAGTTAAAGTGCTTAGAAAACATTACTTTTCCCTAAAATATATTTTCTCAGCAGCTATATCCCTGTTATATTGGAACTAGGGGAAACAAGGCTGCAGGGAGAACTAGAGCATGCAAACTGCTCCTAGGGAACAAAAAAATGAACTTTAGTTCTCTTTAGTCATTATGCTTTCGTTCTCAAAGAGAGAATAATTAGAAAACACGTATTACTTATGTCTGTCATATCACACTGTAAGTACTATAATAATTTATCTCTTTGTGTGCTTGCAAGGTTAATTTGAATTCACTTTTACAGAAAATATGCAACACCTATCAACATTACTTATGACTTTGACTTTACCACATAAACCACTTCAAAAGTAGGATAATAATAGGTGACATTTCCAGAGAGGAAACAAAAACCAATTCAATTGAAAATGTATGAGAGATTTAGATCCTTTTACAAGACAGTTATCTCTAAAGGAGATATACTGGGGTCAAAAATTTCTTAAGGGAAGTTTTATGAGAATAACTTCAAGGTTTCTATTAGAAAACTTGAAGTTATTCTCATTTTACAAATGTTTCCTTAGAATAGCTATAGCATGTGTATATATATGTGACTAGAAACTAGCTTACAAGTCGGAAAGGAAACCTTTCTAACTGCCTCCTAAAAAACCTCTGAGGTGCTTCTTTACGATTCTTGAAACTGAGTCAGTCTGTTCAGAAGTAAGGATTAAGATTTTAGAACAGTGGGTTTTGTTACTTCCTGTTACTATTCACTGATTCCAGACTGCCAGTGAAATCTCTGGTAAAACAATGAATTCCATCTTCAGAAGGATAATATTCCTCCTGATGTATTACTAAATAAAATTTTCTATTGCCTAATACTAAATCAATATTAATTCTGGTAAGCTAAGACTTTATTTCCAACAAACGACAGCTAGAAATACCATAGTATTAGTTAATATTAGAAGGGTCATAGAGGTAATCTGATGTTTTGGTAACATTCTCACTAGATATGTTGCTGCAGGCATTAAGGCTTTACAAAAGAAAGTCCCCCTTATGCTGAGACTTCAAGGTTCTATCCCCACTTTGATTAGCTCCATTGTGCAGAGCCAGCTTTTACAGAATAACGGTGGTGTATTATAGATCTGTCCAAAACCTTCATATAGACTACTTGCAACCCAGACCCTTAAATCCAATACAGACACTTCAGTCACAGTCATATCGCCTAAATTGAAGTGAAAGATATTATGTAGTTAAGATACTTCACATAATAAACAATCAAAAAATGCAATGCCTTGAGGAAATCTGACAGAGACACGTAGCTTTTTTCTTGCACGACAAGTGGCAAAAATTCCTCAAAACCACAAATTTTTTGTTTGCAAAAAAGTTGATAAATGGGCAAAACTTTGTAGCTGCTACCAAAGAAAATCAACCCATTTAGTAAAGACAAGCACTCCCAGAGACTGAGCCAAAGAAAACTTCCAAGCTGCTAAAACCACTTCACAGGTCTCACCATTAAAGTCAGAATTACAAATGCCTAAAGTAAACTCTGGGCGAATCCTCCGACTGAGGCACACCCAGATGAACCTCGGGCAGGGCAGGAGAAGTGTAAGACGAGGGGCCAGCCAGCTCCCCTGCCTCCGAGTCCAAGAGTGCTCGGTGGCCCCTGAATGATCCCCTGTGAAGCAGACAAAGGTCACAGAATCATAGAACAATGGAATGGTTGGGGTTGGAAGGTACATTAAAGATCATCTAGTTCTGACTGCGCTGTCATGGGCAGGGACACCTCCCACTAGACCAAGTTGCTCAAAGCCCATTTCAGCCTGGCCTTGGACACTTCCAGGGAGGGCATTTCTACAGCTTCTCTGGGCAATCTGTTCCAGTGTCTCACCACTCTCACAGAAAATAATCTCTTCCTAATATCTAATGTAAATCTATGGTCTTTCAGTTTGAAACTGTTATCCCTTGTCCTATCGCTACATTCCCTGATAAAGAGTCCCTCCTCCTTCCTGTAGGCCCCCTTGAAGCACTGGAAGGTCTCTCTCTTCACTTCTTTTCTCCAGGCTGAACAACACCAATTCTCTCAGCCTTTCTTCATAGGGCAGGTGTTTCAGTCCTTGATCATCTTTTGGCCCTCCTCTGGACCTGCTCAAGCAAGCCTGTGTTTTCTCATGCTGCAGGCCCCAGAGCTGAACACAGCACTGCAGGTGGTGTCTCATGAGAGCAGAGGTGCAGAATCACCACTCTCGACCTCCTGGCCACAAGGTCCTGCTTCTTCATTTTGAATTTAAGCAGGCTCCGTGCAAGCACTGCACTGGGTCTTTAGGTCTAGACTTTCCACTTGCATGCCACGCTTTCTTTGATTTTTCAAGGTCAACAGCCGAGCAAACTGATCTAGCAAACATGTTTCCATCTAGGTGGAACCACTGCTCTATCCTTGTTATATTTCAAATGTGAATAATATCCTTTTTGCACCTATTCTGCCTGGCACAAAATTAAGTAGCACAAACTGCAGTCTGGTGTGAGATGTGTTATCATAGATTATTATTCTCTTTTCTTGGAGCTCCATGTCTATTGCAGCAATTCAATTAAATCCATATATCCCCTGTTTTTGAATTACAGAACTACAGAATGTCAGGGGCTGGAAGGGACCTCAAAAGATCATTTAGTCCAGCCCCCTGCCAGAGCAGGATCACCTACAGTAGGTCACACAGGAACGCGTCCAGGCGGGTTTTGAATGTCTCCAGAGAAGGAGACTCCACAACCTCCCTGGGCAGCCTGTGCCAGTGCTCTGTCACCCTCACAGTGAAAAAGCTTTTCCTAATATTTTTGTGGAACCTCCTATGTTCCAGCCTGTACCCATTGCCCCTTGTCCTGTCACTGGACGTCGCTGAAAAGAGCCTGGCTCCATCCTCCTGACACTCCCCCTTGATGTATTTGTAAACATTTCTGAGATGTCACACTTTGACACCCAGATCTTTAGTACATATTTCCCTGTTAATTTTCTTTCTTGTTTTCCATAGATTTTCTCATTTATTATCAGCATAACATCAGTACATCTTAGACAATTAATTCAGGCACAGTCACACTACTTCATACATTAATTGTTACTCAGTTCAATAGCATTGTGGAACTTTACAGCTTAAATTCAGATAAGAACCGTAAACAGAAATAACTGAGTTTACTATGAAAAGATAGCCACTCTGAACCAAAATAGAATGACAGTTTAGCAATTCACTTGTCTGCAGAAAGCAGTTCTGCAAGGAAAATTTCTTGTATTACAAAAAGGATAAAAGGATATAAGAAAAATTGCAGTGATTACTCTGGCTAGGAGTTATTAAAAAGAGCACCTAGATCATTTTAAAATGTGATTATTAACGGAATGGTTACAATTACTTAGTTGAATCCGGTTTGGATAGAAAACTTGTGACACACATTTTGATGTATAGCTGATATATATGAGGAAATTTTGGGGGGGGGGAAATATTTGCTTCTGCAAAAGAATAACTCATTGCTGTAAAACTCAAGACTGTGTTACACTTAGCATTTTTGGCATTTTTTCTAAAGTGGAAAAATGTAATCTTCTGCTTTAGAAAATCCCTTTTTTTCCCCCAGTAAACTCTAATAACTAATGAATATTCAGAGTCAAAATAGACTGATAGTTTTATTTTTTTACTTTCAGGAATAATTTTTCTCTTTGAGATTCATCATAAATTATAAGGTACTGTATTGAGTTGGCTCAGCC
>NW_009730431.1:0-12563 GCF_000703405.1 Apaloderma vittatum
GGCTGCGCTGGACTCTCTCCAGCAGTTCAAGAAGAGGAGAATAAAAAAAGGAGAAAGAAAAAGTAATAGTTCTCTGTGTCAGCTATCCTGTCCAGAGCTGGTGGAATGTGAAATGTGTCTTGATGGCTTAATAATATTTCACAAAAGCATACTGTCACATGTCACTGCATTCCTCTGTCCCTGCCCAGGTTCAGTTCAGTTTGACAAGTTACCCCAGGATGTAAGCCTCGTCTTGAGAAATCATACATATAGGGATAAAACTTGCTCAGCCTTGTTGAAGGCAGCGAGACGAATCACTTGCTGTTACATCAGCAACTTGTTAAAGTGAATTTGAGACTTGAAAATGCCAGCGAAGACACTGCAATTACGTGTGCAAAAGGAACCTGCCACTCCAGTGGCACAGATGTGTTGCAGCGTGTGAGTACAGATAACTTGGGGCTGAAATTCCCTCCTGTGCAAAAGGCAGCAAAACCTGCATATACCACTGAAACAGAGCCAAAATCACCCTGAGGCGAATGGATATTGTTCAGCTGGGCCCAAGGTTATCCCAGTGGAGGTGAGGATAAACCACAAAAGTAATACAGTTGTCCCAAAAGTACATGCAGAGAAAAAAATAGAATTATGCAACTATTTGCATAATGCAATATATGCCAACCGAAAACGTGAACCGCATCTTCATTTACTGCTAAAGGATGCTCTTCCTGATATTTATACTCCCTGGGAAACAGCTCGACTGGTTGTCTGCATTCATTGGTAAAGAATAACACTTATGCAAAGCCGGTATTTATGCTTGATAGGAAGTACTTGGTTTATTCAAAGGATTAAAAAAATTAAATTGATCTAGGAATGAGCACGCAGTAAGCGCTTTGTACGTACTCAGTAAGTACTTGTATGGCACACCGTACAAAAGACGCTCTAGTCCTTATGCCTGCTTAAAAAACTAAATGTTTTGAATAGAAGGCATTCTTTCCAACTGCAAATGCTGACCTACTATTAAACTATGATTAAAGAAAACTTACTTATTAAAAGAAAAACCTAAATTATAGAATAGTTTAAAGCACAGTATTTTAATTAATAAAACCAAAAGAAAGACGTAATCAGAATAGCACTAATATTTGTACTAATTACTACCACTTAAATCTGTTTTTTCATTGTCCATAAACGGTAGATACCAGACCCTCAAAGACAGAGTAACTAACATGAATAAGGCACTAGTAAACTTAATTCCTGTTGTTCCCTTACACTGACAAACCAACTTCTGCCACATCAAAACGAAAAAGAAAAGCAGATTCTTTTAGATCTGTGCTTTGATTATTTCTGCATTTAATGTCCTTTCAGAAATACTCCTCCAAACACGGGCATACTCTGGCTGCAGGTGTGAACCAGAAAGGCCAGATGATTTCAGAGCACCTCAGGTGCTTTTGAGTCTATTTCAGGACTATGTCAATGAATGAAGATCATGTAATTTTAGTATACGAATATATTAAATGCCACTTCAAAAAGGCAAGTACCACCAGCAAAATGGTATGTCTGCTACAGTACAGGGGAATGCCAACTAAACAGGGCTGTAATAATGTAAAATGCAGTACGCAGGAATTTCAAGACAGTTCTTTGCTTTTTAGCTAATCTCGTACACTGTGACCAAAGTCACTTGGTAAAACTATGGGCCTGCTGGTATCCATAAGGATTTACTGGTGATTTCAGTGAGGCCAGGAATTCGCCCAATAAAACTTGACTAATCCAAATTATACAATATACTGAAGTAACCATAGAAATCTAAAGTGCTCCGGGAGCAACAAGCTACACAGCAGAGCTTGAATGTACTTGTATAGTGAGATAACCACAAGGAACTGTAAATCCTAAAGGAGAACAAGTACGAGTTTGCATTTTAGAGTAAACAGACTATGATAAAATATCTTTAGAAAATTCCAGTACTTTTCCTGTATCTTCATATAGTAAATTAGCATGGTGATACCATCATTTGCTTCTAAGCAGTACTACAATATAAATGTAAAATAATACTTTGTAAAGTTTGTGAAATCAAAGCTGGCATCTTTAGCCAATATTTTATGCAAAAGTAACTGAACTTTATTGCAAAACAATTATCCAAGTGTCTCACTGATGAATCCTCACTTATAAAAGCCAAAAGACCATCAATAAAATAATCAAACTTAAAAAGTAAACAGTAAAATAGTTTTATAAATGCAAACGGAACAAATAGCCATGCTGCCTTTTTCAGCAACTGTCATAGCTCTCCAGAATCATATTCATTCCAAAATACTGCTTCCTATAAAATCTTGTTTACTTTGGCTTTCTCACTTATAAACAACACTCTAAGACCAAACCAAACTGAAGCTCCTTCTTTGCAATTTGTTTCTGCTTTCATCTCGCGTAACAACCGGTAAACGTTCCACGGCCTCGCCTCCTGGAAACTCCCAGCAGGCACGGTGTTTGTTAAACTCCACTCAGCACCTTTAACAGGGAGAGCAAAAATGATCATTTCAGACTTGCCTCTGCCTCTCCAGGCCTGAGCAAGAAGCTGCCTCCTCGCAGGAAGACACCATCGAAAACCCACCAGAGAATACCCTTTGCATTCTCAGGGTTCTGCCGAATCGTTGCTTTCCAAGATCTCTAGTGGCACGGGGTCACCCGAACTATCCTCTGGATCAATGGTCAGGCCCTGGCTTTTTAATGTTTTGTGAGCATTCATGAACTTCTGGAGGTACTTAGAGGTATATAGCCAGTGATGCTTCAAGACATCCTCCATCTCGTAGCATTTGGACTGCCTGGCATTCATTTTTCGGAACCTCCTAAACAGTTTGTTTCCAGACTCATTTCCTTCACTTGCCCAGGCCCCGATGGACCCGTCTCTTTCAATGATTTCCGGAACATGAGCGAGGGTCTTGTGGAAATAATTTGTAATCTTTCCCTCATATCTGTACTTGAACTTTGTAGATAGGAGCTCAGCAAAACGCTGCGAATTGTAGCTGTACTGGCACAGCAATTCTGGACACTCCTTGGCAGGGCATGAGGATCGCCACACTGGCTTCATCTTCAGGTAGAGGTCCATTAGTTCTTTCAGGGCTTCGTGCCTTTCCTCACACTTTATTAATTCACACACTGCCTCCACTGTCTCTTTGGACATGAGCTTTCTAGCAAAATTCCCACTCATCCTCATCATAGGCTTCAAGTTGATCTTCTTCCTGAGGTGTTTGTCAAGAGTCAACTGCCACCTCTTCCTCTCTTCTTTAGACGCATCGGGATTCTTGTAAACTTCACCGATCTCCATCTGGAAAATGCGGTAGAATTCGGTTGCGTTGCCGATGTCGCAGTGCAACGCATCTATGGAGGGAACAGTCTCAATGAAAGGTTTGGCTGAAACACCCTTCACTCTGTCACGGAGCTCGTCGACAGATTCGTGATACGGGTTGGACCTCCATATTTCATATCGCTCCAGATTTTCAGCGTGGCTCCTGGTTATGGAGTGGAAGACCAAATTCTGGGACGCCTCTAGACGGGTTGCGTCGCACAGGGTGCAAATGTAAGTGGAACCTGAGGCCTCAAGCCCTTCGACTTCCCGCACCAGTTTCTCATCATACCCTGTACCCCTAAAGATGAATTTGAATGTTCTCAGGATGCCTCCCACATCAAGCAGCAGCTCACTGTTTTTCATAGCCTCCCTTTCTTCTATGAGGGGGCTCAGGACTGCCGTCAGAGTTTCGTGATCCGATTCGTCAGCCAGCATAAGGCACAAGGGCTTGCAACACAACTCTGAGTTGGGTTTGACTTCTTCAAAGATCCTCTTGCTCTCGTTCCCATGTGCTACAGCAATGTTCATGACTGTGAAGGAAAAGCGGACAGCCTTCTCTGGGACCGCAGGCCCGCTTCCGTGCTTCTCGCTGACATCTCCCATTCCATCACAAGACTCTTTTATTACCACAGTGAAGGGACCGTTCAAATAGTCATCCAGGTTTTTCGCTTTCAGGCCTTCCAAGATCTCCTCCTCCATGTCCTTTAAGGCACAAACCAAGGCTGCGTCGTATCGAAATCTCTTCGCAATCGTGTCCACCGGGTATTCGTCAATTGAGAGCGGTAATCCTGATAGCCCATCTATAATTCCCACTTCTGTGTTAGTGGATACATTTTTCAAAGGAGGTTTCCATTCGAATGGGTGATAACCTGGCAGGAGGGCTTTCTCAGCAGTGCGAAGAGCATGCAAAGGCTGGAAGATCTGCTTCCCGGTGACAGCTTTTACCGTTCTGTACATTTTATGATATTGGCTGCAGCTGAGGAACGTGTTGACTCGTATCGCCAGGCAGACAGCAGGGTGAAGCCCGGATCCCCTCCCTTGCATTATAGCCTCCAGTTCATCTGCTTGTCTGTGCTCATTTTTCGCTCTTAAAGCGAGCAGGAACAATGTCATGCATACAGCCTTTATATCGCCACCCTCCTCTTTTTCAGCAAAAGCCTTGACCTGACGCTTCAGTTCCCTCAGACGGTGTTTCTGAGCTCTCCTGGTCAAAGAGAGGAGGTGCTGCCTTGGTCGGCCACCTTTATTTATGTGGCTGTAGCACTCTCTATCTTTCATCTCCTTGTGGCTGGAAAGGTGTTGGCCATATTTTCCATACGAGACTTCTTCATCACATTCCTTGACAGGACATCTTATCCCCAGGCTATCGAGAATGTTCAGGAAGGATTTCACTGGGGTTACCAGATCTGTAGGAAAGCAGGGATACCAGCAGCAGGGGCAATAGCTGCCCATAACCTTGAGACATTTCAGGATGCAGGTTCTGCAAAACAAGTGTCTGCATGTTGTTTCCACTGGATCTGCCAAAATATGCTCACAGATCTGGCAAGAGATGGATTTAATGAAATCTACTGGGTAATCAACTGCAAGCAGCTTGGTGCTGAGATGTATATTCTTGCAGCTGACAACCTCTTTCATCAAGTTCTTGTTGTTTATCTGTGCTTGGTTCTTTAGGCCTCTATTTATTCGAGCAGATTCCGCAACAGTCTTTACGCGTTTGGCATGCTGTACGCCGGGTGCCTGGCTTTTCCTCTTGACTGCGCGACCAGTCGTGTGGCACACGTCGCAGTTTGGGGAATGGGGTTGCCACGCCATCGTGCTGTTCCTAGGAAAATACACTTCGCACGGAGTATTATTGAATTTTCTATGGATAATACTCCAGCAGTTGTGACAAAATCGAGTAGGATGGATGGTATCAATGTCCCCTCGCACATCGATCTTAAAAACTTTAGCGATAAGATCTGGCCAAGAGGTTGCTGTTTTCTCTTTCTTTCTCAGAAGCCACAGAGTTTCCTCATCCACTGGCCCATGCACTGGATGAGTTCTCTTGCAGCAATCGGTTTTAAATGAAACTCCACAGATGCGGCAAAGTTGCTTCAAATTGTTCTGATGAGCCTCATTGTCTTGTGCTCTCACGTCACTGGCATCTTTCTCAAGTGCCTGCCTGTTGCCCATCAAGTCCATCTTTTCTCCCCCTGGCACTGCTTCATCGTTACGCAGGATGATTTCTGTGTTTGAAGAAGTGACCTCTTCTGCCTGATCTTTGTTTATGGGCTGGCCATCATCAGAAGGTGTTTTTTCAGATGGTCGCACTTTAAACAGCTTGAATTTCCATTCAGAAAATTTGGTGTATGGATGCTGAATTTCTTCAGGCACGTCCATTTGTGATGTTACCGACATCTGCAATCTGGCAGAAACCAGACCACCTGAGAAAAGAGAAAGAAGCTGTACGTCAGCTTGTCTTGCAAAATTCATAATAATGCCGTGGTTTTTAACAGAACTGTTCTAATCACTTTAACTGAGAAATGCTTTGAAAGTGAATTACTCATCCAAGACACTTCCTGGCAGGACCTGGGGACCCCTGGAGAGAGGAGCCCACACCAGAGCAGGTTTGCTGGTAGAACTGGTGACCTCCTGGGGGACTCGCGCTGGAGCAGTCTGCCCCTGAAGGATGGCACCCCATGGCAGGGACTCACACTGGGGCAGTTCATGAAGAAACTGTCTCTTGTGGGAAAGGACTCAGAAAGCTCGTGAAGAAGGGGCCCCACACTGGAGCAGGGGAAGAGTGAGGAGTCCTCCCTCTGAGAAGGAAGGAGCAGCGGAGACAACATGGGATGAACTGACTGCAGTGAGTCCATTCCCCATCCTCTTGCACCACTGTTGGGGAGGAGTTAGAAGAATCAGGAATTAAGTTAAGCCTAGGAAGAAGGGAGGGGGTAGGGGGAAAGTGTTATTTTTAAGATTTTCTTTTATTTCTAATTGCCCTTCTCTAGTTTGATTGGGAAGAAATTCAATTAATTTCCCCAAGTAGAGTCTGTTTTGCCTGTGATGGTAATTGCTGAGTGATCTCCCTGCCCTTATCTCGACCCGTGAGCCCTCTGCTGTATTTTCTCTCCTCCGTCTAGTTGAGAAGGGGGACTAAGAGAGCGGCTGTGGTGGGCACCTGGCCTCCAGCTGGAGTCACACCACTGCACTACTACAGACAACAGGATTTTGTTCTGAAAGTTTGGTGCCTTTTTATATGAAACTTAACTTGACCGGTGTCTGCAAGATAGAATTTTGCCTGCCTCGTGCTGCATTGTCTAAACCAGCAAGGCCACTGCTTTCACACCACTTGTTAGTCCTTGGTCTGATCTAAAGTTTCTAGCACGTGCCATTCTACACAGGCAGAGCAGCACATACTGCTTGATCCCAGGTTGACTTTATTCAGGCCCCAGTTTTGTGAAGTACTTCATCATGTGCTTAATGAGTGGGAGCAGCTCCGTTAAAGCACGAGGAGCGCATCCGCTGTCGACACAAAGTGCTGTAGTTCCCTGGACTCTGAGGGAGATGTGGCAGTTTATACTGGCTGCACATTTGCTCCAGAGAGAATATTTATACACTGTAAGTCAGTCGTCTGTTTAAGTACCGTGCTGAGAACTCTGGCTGTAAGGATTACTGGTACTGGAAAAGTGAAAATGTCTGTTCAAATTTGACCCCGATTTTGGCTTTCAGAGGGATGCAGCCAAAAGTAATATCAATGTGGTTGCCATGGAAATATGGTATTGTATAAAAATAAATACAAGGCTTTCATCTCAAACACCGAAAGTTTTTGCTACTGCATCAGACTTAGAAATGAAGATCGTATAGAAACAAAACCAAAAGTGACTAAACTATTTTTCATTGCCTGGGTATGAGAAGTGCACAAAGCAAACAAAGAGTATAGAGAAAATTCAGGTATGTTTCTTGATTTATTTTGTTTTACTGATCTGGTTGGTGTGAGTCATAAATGACGAAAACTACACATTAAGACTGTATACTAGAACTGGAAATTATGTGGGTATGGCTGTGGTTTCTTTAACTGATTATATCGCCACTTTAGCAATTCACACAAATTGCTAGAAATCTCGGTTCAGTGTCTGTTCTGAAGGCGTCCTTCATAAGAAATACACCCAAGCCGTGATTTAAAGTGATGATGCCCAGAGTGTTTCTGAGATGATATCATTTATAACCTTTCCATAAAGCATCATTTCAGAACAGTCTGTCAGAGTCCGTTGGGAAGGGACTGCATGCTTTGATTAAGTTCCAGATGCGGCATGACATGTCAGTCTGCTCAGCTCTTTCCTTAAGAGCTGTGTTTAACTTCAGAATCGCTCATTAGGCCTTGGCAACTAGAATTTAGGTTTGTTTGCTTCCCAGCTTCTCTTCATTTCATCCCACCGAGAACAAGCTGCCCATGCTGCTGTCCCCATCTGCCCGCACTGCTCTGTCCCGCTGCCTGTACTGCTAAATATCCGCCTGCATGGCGGTCCCCCACTGTCCCCCACCGATCCAGCCTGGCGACAGGCTTGCTTTTACTCCGCTGCTCACTGATCTGCGATGTGCAGCTGTGCCCAGATGTATATGGAGCATTACTACTGTCTCTCTTTCCTGGCTGCATCCTGTGGCAGGGAAAACCTATTCCACTGAGCAATAACCCATTTGCCCCGTGTTCCCATTACTTGCAGAGTAATTGAACAGGTGGTTGCCCTGTACTGTCCACAGATCCTTTTCTTCTGCATAACCCCCTATGCAATTTTGTGCAATTTTACCATCTCCAGCAGCACCTTCAAAATCTCTTAAACAGAATCACAGAATGTCAGGGGTTGGAAGGGACCTCTGAAGATCATCTAGTCCAACCTTCATCCCAGCACACCCAACCACTACACCACAGCCTCAAGTGCTAGATCTACTTTTTTTTTAAACACCTCCAGGGTTGGTGACTCCACCACCTCCCTGGGCAGCCTGTTCCAGTGCTTCACCACTCGTTCAGTAAAGAACTTCCTCCGAATATCCAATCTAAACTTCCCCTGACGCAACTTGAGGCCATTTCCCCTTGTCCTGTCATTAGTAATTAGAGAGAAGAGACGAGACCATGAGCAATGCCTCCTCAGGGCAGTATCTAAGTCATTGTAAAGAAACAGCCAGCACCAAGTACATTTAGAGCAAAATATTTAATACTTTCTTTAGCTTTCTAACCCTTCGACTAAGTACCACTGTAGTGCCATACTCATCTCCAAACCCGTGACCTAACTCTTGCTATTAATCACCAGCTCCAATGAATCTGGCAGGGTTTACCTCTGCTAAAGAAAAGTTCAAGTGTCCTTTTCTTTTTTTTCCTCTTTCCTTGAACATGCCCTGGAAGAAATGAATGACAAAGAAGACCTCTCAGGTCACCCACCTTCTCCTTCCACAGTAGATAATTGTTGCCAAGAGGCAGCACTCGTCAAGCGCTTCGAATTGCCTAGCTCCCAGGCAGGGGAGATTTTAGCAGCTCTCTTGACAGAGCTGGAAATATTCCCAGTGATAGGAATATTTCCTGCTGCTCGTGCTGAGTTTGCCTGTGTTCTCTTATTCTAGTTAGGGATCACACTGAACATTCTTCTCCCTGCCTACCCTACTCGGATTCTTACGGCGTGAACCCCAGGCACGAACCCACAGTTCTGGATATTTAATCAGCTCTGGCAGCTGCGTTCAGTATCACCTTTTTTTATCCTGAAAAGGGAAAAGAAATCCCTTTTCTTCCCAGCCCACAATATTCCATACATT
Source organism: Apaloderma vittatum (assembly GCF_000703405.1). NCBI lineage: Eukaryota > Metazoa > Chordata > Aves > Trogoniformes > Trogonidae > Apaloderma > Apaloderma vittatum. Next base: position 9,095 of record NW_009730431.1, read on the forward strand.
TCTGAAGGTGAGCGAGTTTGCAATACTTTTAGCCACGTCGAGGAAGACCTCGCTTTAAAGTCTCACCAAAATGAGCAGAACAACCTGTGAGGCGAGGAAGCACGTATGAAATAAAATCATCGACCTGCACATTAAACCAGGGAAAGGAACCAGCGCTCGGATGTCCTACAAGCATCTGGGCTGCTGTCGTTAGTACTGCCAGCCTACCTTTAGCTCACTGTCAGCGCGCAGAGCTGCTGCTATGTCTGCCCGGTTTGCTCCAAAGGTCAAGCTTGCTTGCTCTGTCTCTTGTGTGCTTTTGCTCTTTCTATGTTCCCTCTGCTTTTTAAAGACACCGCCGTGGTGTTTATCTCGCTTATCCCTGTCCTCTGAGCCCCCAGTACCACCCTGTTGCTAACCACAGCTTACTTCAACTAAACACAATACAGAACTCTCAGATCCAGGTGGCACCTGGCAATTTATCAGGCTTAACCACAAAATTCATATAAACAAGGCCGTCTTGTGTGAGACTGCTGGGCGCTGCGAGAAGTACAGAGACTCTGAGGAGCACCTGCACTGGTTTTTAGCACAAAGTTTTCTGCGTTTGACTTTCTACTTTACAGCTTTTGCACCGTTAGGTCCCAGAGAGGAGAACCTGGTGTCTGGCCACACCAGTGTCCCACATCAAAGCTGTTTCACCGAAGGCTCAGTGCCCACTTCCTCAGGTCAACAGCAGCCAAGCTTCTGGGGTCTGAGTGAATTGACAACAGGGTCACAGGGACAACAAGGTCCTTTCTTCTGATACCAGCATTTCATTTTCAAGGATATTACCTCTCTGGTGACGTATGTCTGGAGTCTTGAAGGCCCTGCACAGGCAGGGCAAATCAACAATATAAAAGCTTGCTATATACATATTGGCTAACTAGAAGATATTATACCAGGTATAGGCCACAAACAGGGAGCAGTAGAGCCTGTTTTCCGGACAAGCCCAAGTGAACACTCGTGCTCAGTTTCCAGAGAGCAGCTGTCTCAAAAACCGTATCAAAGGGGAGAGAAACCAAATTCTGTCACACAAGAGCACCCTGAAAATGTTCAGTCTCCACACATCACATTGTGCGAAAATTCTAGCGATCCGTCACGCCCTTCCAAATGTGAGCACAAGTTCACACTCCCGAAGCAGGAATTTGCAATAGCAGCGGAACAACATAAACGCCAACCCAAGCATTTTTTCCTTTTCTCAGGAAACTTTGTGATCCGACAGAAGTCAAATCCATTTCCGACTTGCACACTCTTACACAGCACTGGTGGCAGCCAGAGTGAGAATCAGCAAAAGTTGTAATATTTGGCATTTGGCAGAGCTGAAGGAGATGAAAGGATTCCCTCTTCATTAGCCACCCTGACCTTACCATGCTTTCAATTCTTAGAATCGTAGAATCATTTAAGAATGATTCTGTGAAAAAGACCTTTTTTTGGTCTTTTTCTACAAATTCTATGGAAAAGACCCTTAAAATCAGTGAGTCCAACCTAGAATGCCAGGCCAAAAGCATCTCAGTAACCAAGTGTAACGATTCATGCCCAAGCAAGTAACCTATGGGGAAAGTAAGCAAAGTATGTGTGGAGTATGTAATATATGGAGAAAGTAAACAGATTTGAGGCCTAAATCCTGATATCCTTGGTCAGATTTTGACTCACACAATTGTGAGATAAATCCTGATGCAAAATAAATCCTAGTCAGAAACAACTGAATAGGGGTGCTGAGATAGGGAGGAACAGAAGTCACAGAATTTTTTTCAGGCCAAGGCAGTGTAGGACAAGGATGTCACGGCTGAGGCAATTCTAGACCTCTGAGAACTTTAGAGAGCCAGATCCGGGGCCCATCTCTTCTGCTGTCCCTGTTTTGCCTGGACTTCCTAACAACCTGCGTATTTTTACTATTCACCCCCTGGCATTTGGAGAGACCTTTTCAAAAACATATCAGGTCGGGCTGCAATAGCAGATATCAATCACAACCACTCTCTCTGCAGTCACATACTGGTTTCCTCCCTTATCTTGAAACGGCAGGCACAGCTCTCTGACAATATCCATTGCTACTGTTGAGGGATTTGAGGCTCTTTGAGAAGTACTTTAGCAAACCTCTCACTCAAAACTTCACCCTGGTAGCTGGGTACCTGCCCTGTTCTCCCAGGAGCCGAGTTCCTGCGCGCACAGCGCTGCACAGGCAGCAGCCTGGTTATCAGAGGAGACCTGGGAGCCTAGTCTAGGGCTTTACTTGCAAAGCACCCAGGAAATCACCTTGAAAAACCATTGTCTTGTAGCGATACTGCAGGCAAGTAAAGATTTTAATTGATCTTGTAGTGCCTGTGAACATCCCTGCTCCACAGTTTGAACTGCAGAGGTCAAGTGCTGGAAGATGTTTTTCCTGTGCAATTGGCACCACCGTGTGGAAAAAAGCATTTTTGCATTGGTTCCTGTTAACAGCACGGGCATTAATTAATACACGACTGTGGGCCTAAGCTTCCCATAAACCAGACGGGTTTGGAAACCACTCAGCATAAAGGCAGTTTGCTTACGCGTGGAATAAAAGCTCTAGACAACCACCTTGGATTCTCAGTTCAAATCAGCCAGACATCAGTGCTCTGACTACCTTATAGATTACTAAAAATAATGGTTTTTCATCCACAGGGAAGTCTCCATCTCAGTATGTCTGTTTTACAGTGCTATGCAATGATAAATCTTACAGCTAAGGAAAGGAATGTACAGTTTGTTCACTCGGCAGGAGAAAATGAATAGCTCTGAAATTCAGCCAGTTGTCCAGGAAAGCATCCACAAAGTTTTAACTTTTCTGTATATACATATATAACTTCTTTTTTTTTTTACAGTGGTACTTTGGAATCCTATTTGTTGACCCAGTTATCTTTTTCCTCTAACTCTTGGCTTCCTTGGAGGTCCTAACATAAAAATATAAGTATATTTCAGATGAAAGCAGTGCTCGGAGTGCCAGACGCTGAAAATTACTGGAAAACTGTGATCCCACAACCCCCACAGCTTATGTCCTCCCAAACAGAAGTGTTTGTTGACTTCAAATATGTGTTATTTGGTGGTTCTTGCCAAGAAAAACCACCAATCCAAGCAACCAAATTCCCCGTGTTCATTTTTAAGGAAATGAAGCTGTCTCTGCGTTTGCACTGTCTCGGTTTTTCACTTCCTTCGTGTTGCCCTTTGTCACAAGGCACCACCGGGAAAGATTTCACCTCAGCGCTTGCCCTGAGGGAGAGAGGGCACCTTGCTTTAGTTCCTGCAGGAATCCCCTTGGGTCATTTGAGGCAGGGACAGAAAATTATCTCTGCTAAGAATTTGGTTTACATAGATAAATGACTTTTTTTAAAAAAAATAAATCTCAAGCAATTCACAAAACTCACCTTTCCCAACAGCTCTCACAGGGGAGCTGAGGGAACCCACTTGGGGACTGACCTGCTGGAGAGCAGCGCAG
>NW_009730432.1:0-13220 GCF_000703405.1 Apaloderma vittatum
GCAGGGGGAACCCCTCTCCTGGGCCCTTCTGCAGCTGACTTGTTCGGGTAGCGCGGCACTCCCGCGGCGGAGCGCTCCGAAATCCCGACTGAAGGCAACAAGCCCCTGTTGGTAAGACCAGACGGAGTAACTGGCGCTCCTCCCTGCCTCTGTGCTGATTTACAGGCCCCAGCAAAATGTTTGGATGATCTTCAGAGGTCCCTTCCAACCCCTACCGTTCTGTGATTCTCTTTGCTTCTGGTATGCAATCTTTGCTCCCCCTTTCCCAGCTCCGTTTCCTTCTCCTTTAACAAGGGACTTCCCGAACCACCTGGAGTTCTTCGTTTCTGTTGCAAGTAAATGTGTTCCCTTCGGCTGCTGGGGAATTGCTGTTCTTGCTAAAATCACAGCAAGCTTTTAATGTTGGTTCCTGTAAGCAAGGTGACAGAGTTTAAGAATGTCGAAGTGGCACATGCTCAAGGTTTATACCTGTTGAATTAATTTCTTCCCCTCCCTCCCCTTTGCTAGAAGTAGCTCTGAAAATGGCTTAGATGATTATGAAGTGTTAGTCTTAACAGCTGCATTGGCTGATTAGGAAGGAAGAGTATGAAACAGAGGAGGTAGGCTCCAAGTCTTTATGCTATAAAAAAAAATAAATCTATATGTTAGAATTAATGGCAGGGAAAAATTAATTCCTGAATGATCCTTTTCCCTTAGTTAAATAGTTTTGATGCCGGTGATTTTCCTTTTGTCCATATTGATAAGGAAATAACAGTTTAGTAATTCCTGTGATCAAGAAATATAAGAGCATAGATAAGAAGCATTGTTACATTCTTGAACTCTTGTCTTCTGAAGAGCTAGGCCTCACTTATGTTACTTCAGTATAGTGAGAGGAAGGGTTACAGTGTTCGTTCTGTAGCCACTGTTTACTACTGGCAGTTGAGAACCCTGCTGCTTTGGTTTGTACTAAGTGCAGTAAGATCGTGTCGTCAGCCATGCTGTCACTGTTCAAAAATTTTTCTAGTGATTAACCTCTACAGCTGCCTGAATGCAATGTGAATACAATTAGAGATGAGATGGACACAACATCATACTGTTTCAGATAGAGTGGAGAAATGGTGGCAAAATATGTGCTTGCATGAAAGCCAGATGAACGTGGATACTAGCAGGGACAACATCAACAGCAGTGGATGCAAGCAGCGGATGATAGCAACAAGAAGAGTAAGGAAGAATGTTCAGTTAGGATTGTAATTACCAGAAATTTTAGGGAGTGGTCTCCTCATCATGTCTTTTTAACAGTTCTGGATCCCTTACCATTCATACTCCTAGATAGTGCAAGGTGGCATTGACATATTATCATTTGTAGGTTATTCCCTCCCATCGTATGATTTATTTACTATGATATTTGAATCTGCTAGTTTGTAACAGATCCTTGTTTTTCAGTTTTGATTAACCAGACTTGTTGTAAAAAAACAAATTTTCAAATTTTCAAGGGAGGAAGTTTCTGTAGGTAGTCACTGTTGCTTATGCTAGTACTGTTGTACAGCACTGTGAAATATGTTGATGTATCTGGTCAAGACTTCAGCATTGTCATATGCATTAGGTATCCCATTTCTATCTTTAGGCTACAGTGTTTATGAGTACTCATAGTTTCCTCTTTTGAAGAATCATTTGTTTTACAGTCTATACAGGGAAACAGAGGCTAACAAGTTGACCGTGCCATAGGTCTCAGAGCTGCTCTATCCACGATTGCTGTTCTGAGTGCATGGTGCTAACGAGTGTCATAATTTCAGGTGTTTCTCTAAATCTGAAACTTAAAACAGATACAATGTAATTTTCTAGAACAGCGTCAATTCTTACTCTGCATCATAGTCTCGCTCGGTCGCCATGTGTTGCCTGGTCTAGTCGAGAGGTGGCGTCCCTGCCCATGACAGGGAGGTTGGATTAAATGATCTCTAAGGTCCCTTCCAACCTGGGTCATTCTATGAGTCTATGATAGTCTGGTGATGCCAAATCATTCTTTTTCTGATTTTTCTCTTGTAGTAATTACTTGGAGAGGGAGAATGAGTAGGCATGTGAAGAAAGGACTCCAGGCTATTGAGCAGTAGTATACTGTAGTATTAATATGGACATTCTGTTTCAGTTTTTCTGTCCTGGTCTCACGTTCTATTGATCTGTAGGATATTGTAAGGCTTTTGGTGAAATACTTGGTACACTGTGAGTTGGAGAAGTGAAAGCTACTGGAAAGTGTGGACAGTGTAACATGCTGATTTTTAATAGATATTTGAAGCTACAGTTGCTATTTCTAGAGGTAAAGCTACTGGATAGAGAATGTGAGTTATCTGGCTAAGGTAGTAATGACCAATCTTTGAGCTGACTTCTCAAAACACATGTGAAATTATTAACTGCTTTAATTTAGAAAGAATCCAGAGTGAGATTCATCTTGCCTGCCTTGTGGTTCTAAGAGTTAGCCGTGTCTTCCTGGTGCGGGAGAGGAATACATCAGATGAACTGCCTCTTCGGCATCTCCACAGGGCAGTGTGTCAAAAATGATACCAGTTTTTCCATGGGCTCTGGAGTGGATTTAGGCTTATGTATTGATGTATAAGCTGGGAAAGATGAATCCTACTCCCAGATTCCAGAAAGGTTATTTTACCTGCTTCTGAAGGTCATTTCCATGTAGATTCTTTACGTGCTGAGGCTGTGTTCTTCCCTGACGTGAATTTGCATTCCATCAGATGTACATCTTTGTCATTTTAGATTTCCAGCTCGAGATCTATGTGCATGTGCTGATTTTCCAATGAAGTACATCCTGGTAACTGGTGGCGTCATCTCAGGCATTGGCAAAGGGATCATTGCAAGCAGCATTGGCACCATACTGAAATCATGTGGTCTCCGTGTCACTGCGATCAAAATTGATCCATACATAAATATAGATGCTGGAACCTTTTCACCATACGAACATGGTACGAAGGGCAGTGCTGTTTTCTTTTGCGTAAATATTTGTATTCACAGTAATGTGGTGTTTTGGTAATTTTATTTTTTTTTATTTTTATTTTAATACCTTAGTTATTAGTGATTTTGTAATGTATTTTGCAATGCAAGCTTGTTTCTTACTATGTGGTCTCCAGGGCATTGTCTGCTCTAAGCAGAGAGGAGAAGCCTGCTTATTGAAGATACTTTTAGGAGTAGACACTTCCTTTCTGTAAAATGCTGATTTGTTGGGAAGATCCTAGCTATAGGCTTTGTTCAGTTAATGCTATCTTCAGCTCATCTTGATAAAAAAATAAAATATTGAAATAATACTATAAAATATACTTGAAACTTAAGCCCTCAACAGTTACTTGTGAGTGCTGGGTGTCCAGTGTCCGTGCCTTCTAGTGTATCTTCATGAGTTAGATTAAATTCTCATTTTAGTCACCATTTGTGAAGCTTAGAGAGCCAACTAACAATATTGTTTTAAAGTAGATGCTTAGTTTGGCTGGTTAGGTCTCTAAGCTTCATTGGCTGCGTTGACTACATTGCTCATGAGCTACAGGACAGTCTGACATGCATTAATAACACTGAATGTTCCTTCAGCTGTCTGGCTTGTTACTTGTACATTTTTAAAAAAACCATTGGTTTTCAAAGTTCCAGTAGACATTTTTAATTCTTTTTACTTGTTGATTCTTGTCTGGTTACTTTTACTCTACACCAAAATTTATGTAACTGGAAATAAATGTGTTTATCCCCTGAGCTGAAAAAAGACCACTTTGCCACTTTGCTTTTTGAGTGGAGGAAGAGCGCAGCACATCAGACCTTTCTCAAAAAGCCAAATTTAACTAATCCAGTGGTCCTGCACTTTCAGAAGCACATCTGGTGCTACTCAGGCAGGTGACCAGTGAAGTTCTGCCTTTACTTTGGGATTAAGACTCCTGCAATGAGTTGAGATGTATTTCTCACCTGGATCAGGTGCAGGGCAGGGGGCATGTAGTTCCCACAGAATTTTTATTTTATTTTTTTCTCCGAATCAGTAAGAGTTTCTTACTGCTTGTGAAGAAACACTGGCTTGGTGGCTAGTGAGTACAAGTTGAAACATGCTGGAATAGCAAGCCTCTTCTGTTAACATTTTGGCAGAAGTATGATTGAGTCAAAGGATTTTAATTAAATGATTTCTGGTTAACCAAAGAGATTTTTTAATAATTTTTTTTTATTCTTCAAAGGTTTGCTTATGAAAAATGTTGATTCCACTCTGCATTTGTTGGCTTATGTGATAACTTAGTCCAGAGGAGGTACTCAGTGCCTCATAGGATCAGGCATAGCCTTCCAGTCTTTTGTACACGTGTGTTTTTGTGGAACTATTCATTGGATTGTTGTATGTTGGTGGGATATATCCATAGTCCACACTGTACCTTCAGGGGAATTTCTTCTTCTTTCTTTTTCTTTTTTCTTGTGCATTAGTCCTGTAACTAAGAGCTTTCCAGCTTTACCTCAAGATCTAGCAACTATAGTTCCTTCAGAAGCTGAATAGGTTCAGAATTTAGAGACTCTGTAGAGGTCTAAGAGAAGTCTGAACCTGAGGGATATTTTCATTAGATTTTTTTTTCACTGTGGGCATAGTGAACCAAATATTACAGGATGAAGAAGCTGAATAAGAAACAATGATGATGTGTGAAGAAACATTTACGTGCATCATAATATTGCTCCTGATCCAAGCCTTAATCATTAAGTAGATCCAAACAACAAGAGTTTTTAGTGAAACGCTTTAAACGCACATAATAATTCATGGTTATAAAAGCACAATTTTTGCTGCATGGAAATTCATGTTTTATTTGTTGCTGATTTATGATTCTTGGAGATTGTTTTCTTCCAATCGAGGATTGTAGCATGCTGTTGAAATGCTGGTTAAATATTTTTTTAAAAGTAATTTAAATATTTTGGCAATATAACTTAAATTTATTTGCAAAACTGTATGTGACTGATGGATAGACGTTTGATGTAAAAGTAATGAATCATATTAAGTCACACAGAATGACAATGCAGATTGAGTTGGAGCATATACTTTATTGATATGTTGTTGTATTATGTCATTTAAAAAAAATTCTTCAATTTTAAGATTAGTTTTTGGTAAAAAAAAATTTAACTCTTTCTGGCTATTTTAGTACTTTTCTCTCTATTTTCATTTTTTTCAGGTGAAGTTTTCGTGTTGAATGATGGTGGAGAAGTTGACTTAGATTTGGGAAATTATGAGAGATTTTTGGACATCAATCTCTATAAAGATAACAACATTACCACTGGAAAGATATATCAGCATGTCATTAATAAAGAAAGACATGGTGATTACCTGGGAAAAACTGTTCAAGGTGATTTTTTTTTTTTACTTCTGTGAGGTGCTAGTCCTTTCAGTCTTCACGAGGGATCAATCAGCTATTTACACGCTAGATCAGCTGTTACAAGAGCTGGTAGTTTCGTTTTGATTTTCTGCTCAGTTCCCCCCTTTTGGATGCAGAGACTGATATGTGGGCATAAACTAAAGATACATTTGCCTTCTTCGGTTTTGTCTTGTAGTTGTTCCACACATCACTGATGCGGTTCAGGAATGGGTAATGAATCAGGCAAAAGTTCCCGTGGATGATGACAGAAAAGAGCCACAAATTTGTGTAATTGAGGCAAGTATGGAACCTTTTAGGATTAGCTTGCTTTCTCTTTGCTACTTACTTTAAAAAGGTCAGACTGAAGTTTTATGGAGAGCAGTAATGCAAAGACACGTTTTGGTTTATTAGAGAATGATAGGTATGGTCTTATCCCTACATCTTCTGTTGACTAAATCCTTTCTTGAATACTGCTGAAAGTGAGCTACTTAAGAGTTTATTAATTTATACAATTAAAGCAGTCAGTTACTGTAATGTGAAGTATCTATTTCAAGCTATGGGCATTTGGCTGAAGCTTTATACTGTTAATAGCATTGAGAAAACTTGTGTGATACTTGAAATCTCCTATGGTCAGTGGCCTGTAACATTTCCATGTGACTTCAAATGTTGATCTAGTAGCTCGTGGTCAGGTTTAAAGAAATATATTTAAACACCATATAAGTTAGTTTCCTACTTCCTGGTATTATTTTTAAGATCTTTGGAGGTATCTTTGTTAATCACTTAACCTCCGGATGTTCTGCACAAGGTAAACAATGCATTTTAGGGGGCTGGAGAGTAAGTCTTATGAGGAGCAACTGAGGGAACTGGGATTGTTTAGCCTGCAGCATGATGGGAGACCTTCTGACTCTCTACAGCTACCTGAAAGGAGGTTGCAACGAGGTGGGGATTGGTTTCTTCTCCCAAGTAACAAGTGATAGGACAAGAGGAAATGACTTCAAGTTGCTCCAGGGGAAGTTCAGATTGGATATTAAGAAGAATTTCTTTACTGAAAGAGTGGTGAAGCTTTGGAACAGGCTGTTGTGGGAAGTGGTGGAGTCACTATCCCTGGAGGTGTTCAAAGAATGTGTAGATGTGGCACTTTGGGACATGGCTTAGTGGTCACGGTGGTGTTGGGTTGACGATCTTAGAAGTCTCTTCCAATTTTTATGATTCTGTGGTTCTATGATTCTATCCTTAGTAAAGCACTGAGACGAGTAGAGCACTGGAGGAAAGGCAGTCAGTAATTGCCAGTATTTCTATTACAGCAGAAAATACGCCTGAGATTTTGACAGAGGAATACGTCAGATTTAATGTCAAAAGTGACCACTGTAATCAACAATGTGTTTAACTTTGTGACTCAGGCTGCTGAATTGCTTAATATTTCTTATGCAGAAGAGTCAGCCTTAATTAAAATACACGTATATAACTGTAGGTCTTTTTTGTGATGTGCACAGTGAGAATCAAACATTTCATTTAAAACAAATATAAAGACAGTAAATACAGAAGTTGCACAAGAACATTAATAAGTGATGGACTTATCAGTCCTTCAGCTTCAAACTTAATTTTGTTTCCTCCATTTAAGGTGTGTTTTTTGTCTGGTTTTTGGGTTTTTTTTTGTTACAGCTTCAGTCTGATAAAAATATTTTTCTTCAGGAACGCAAGGATAATTGTAATGCTTTTCCATGGCAAAATTCGGAAGCAATTAAACTAAATGTGTGTGTCACATACAAATGTAGTTGTCAGAACTGGCACTGGGTGAACACAAATATGCAATTCTGTCAAAAGCCACTTGGTGGCAGAGAAGAATCATGCGGAAATAAAACTACTAAAATCGTCGAGCTAAACGCTGTTTAATCTACTACAGCTCTTTGTGTCTTTGAAAGACATCTAATTTCTGTCTTTTAAAGTAAGTTTTATCATGGACTTCGTCTTGGGTTTTGTCTTTGTAATAAATATTTAAAGTCTTTTATAACATTAAATATTATTTCATATTGTCCATATGGCATTTATTGATGTTGGAAAGCTGTGATAATGTTGCTATGTGCCTTTACCTCATTGTTTGCAAGTATTCGCTAATCTGACAAACAGGAAAATAAAGCTTTTTGGTACAAACCCTTCACATCAGCTTCACTACTGACGACTTGCTCACCACGTTGAAAGCAATGTGAAAGTGTTTATTCTTCAGTAGCACCACACGCCTTCCCACGAGGGGTTTGTGTGTTTGGTGTAAAGTGAATATAGCAAAATGGGAATTTTTTCTTTTTCTGTGGAAAACAAAACAAGTGCAGAATAGGTGAGGGATCTTTGCAGAGTAGGCCTGCAAATTTTATTTGTCATTTATTTTTAAGGTAAACATTTTGGAAAGCATGCTGAGTATGTAAGAGGCAGACTTTTTGTTTTGCTTTCTGCTACTGACATATGGAAATTTTCTTTTTCAGCTGGGTGGAACCATTGGAGACATTGAAGGAATGCCATTTGTTGAAGCATTTAGACAGTTTCAGTTCAAAGCAAAAAGAGAGAACTTCTGTAATATCCATGTTAGTCTAGTACCACAGGTAAGTTGTTAAAATTAATAAAACAGGTGTATTGGGCTTTATATTTGTTTGTTTCTCCCATTAACCCTTTCATGCTGGAGGGTTTCAGAGACAGAGATAGGAAACCCAGCCACACTGGGGTTAATAAAGGCCTTGACACTTACTTTATTGGTGTGAAAATCTGTTCTAATGTTCTAAGCTACCAAAAAAACCACCCATTTTTAACACTAATTTGTCTAGATGGCTAAACACAGTTGTGGTTTATACTGGCAGGTGATGGTAGATTTTGAACCAGGTTAGAAAGTGCTCAGACTCTATCAGGTATCATTTAAAATTCTGTTTGTTAGAGCTAAGGCTATCAGGAGAGAGCAGTATAAATGACCTTACACCTCTTTAGGTGGTGGGAACCCCGAGTGGTGTGGCATTGAATGACCCTGATGCAGGGCAGACCACATACCTACCGGAGATTCTCCCCTTTCGGCCATTTGAGCTGACAGATAATTTTCTTACAAGGAAACAACACTATTATTTTTACTGTCAGACGGAAGGAATGTTTTCGGTAGAACTTCTTGCTACATCCCTAGATGGAAGGCGAGGCCACGCGGGGGATGGAAAGGCAGGTGCTCAGTAGGAGCTGCTGGCAGCCTTCTCCAGTGCGGGGAGCTCGTGGAATTTGTCTTGCAGCCAAGAGATTTGTGTGGCCTGGGCAGCCTCAGAGGACCTCTGATTTGGTCACTAACTCCTCTGTACTGTGCACTGATTTTCCAGTAAAAACCACTACACCTTTTTGTACAGGACTAGAAGTGTTTTTCCATTAGAACTCTAAATTTTACTTCACAAATAAGTTTTCATATTAAGAGGTAAGTATTCACTGGGGAGATGTTGGTAAGCAAAGGTGGGCAACAGTTATATGGTTGCACCTTGTACACTTCAAAAGAGAATTATTAACCATTACAGTTATGAATTAGAGGATTGATCAGCAATTGGTAGGCTTGCTTCTGTGTATTTGAAACCAAAATTATTTAGTACATCTGGTTATTTCTAAGGGTGATCACTAAAGGCTTTGTGCTATGTTGGATGTTCCCTATTTCGTAGCAAAATTCAACTCTTGGAACATTCTTCTTCTTGTACCTGAATCAATTATATTGAAACTTTTCCTCTGAAAGAAATAAACCTGACAAACCTGACATGAATTAGAGCCATGTGGTTTCTTAACAGAATTTCTTATATAACTGGTGTCGTAACTGTTTCTGGTATGTTGTGGCTCTATTTTGGATACGTTTCCTTCCTGCAAGTATTATTACTTGCAATGACTTTTTCCTTTTAATCTATAACTTCTCTGTTAGTAGATGTCACTTGTTGTTTGACCTTTCAAAATATGTTTTTCCAGCCTAACGCCACTGGCGAACAGAAAACAAAACCAACACAGAATAGTGTTCGAGCACTGAGGGGTCTAGGCTTATCTCCAGATTTGGTGAGTCAATACAGCTTTTTAGTTGTAGGCCAGCTACAAGTGTCCTTGCATAACCTGCAAGCCCTAGTCTCCCATGAGTGATGAGAATTTTAGAAGAAAATGCAAAATACATGCTGCACTGCTTCACTAAAACCACAGGAAATAAAATTACTCAAATTTACTCTAAATTTACGTAATTCAGCTAACTCCTTGCAATATCTTGGGACTGTATCTGTGTTCTGCCTCTAAAGGGATCTTTGCAGAGAAACGATTCTGCACTGCTAAAAATAATCTAAAGTCTCAATTCACATTGTGGGAAGACCTAGAACACTTATGTCTTCTAACATTCTCTCACAAATTTCTGATTATGAATTATTTAGAAGCATCTATCCTACCTTTGAAGTACAGCCTTAAAAAAAGTATTCCTGTCTGGAAATACAAAATGTGTGGGTGAATCTTCAAAGTAAGATTCCTCAATTTCTTTCATAGAATGTTTTGGGATGGAAGGGACTTTTAAAGGTAGTTTAGTTCAAGCCCCCTGCAATAAGCAGTGATGTCTTTAACTAGATCAGATTGCTCAGAGCCCTGTCCAACGTGGCCTTGAATGTTCCCAAGGATGGGGCTTCTAAAACTTCTTTGGGCAACCTGTTCCAGTGTCTCACCACCCCTATCCTAAAATTCTTTTTCTTATAGCTAGTCTAAATCTACCCTCATTTAGTTTACAACCATTACCCCTTGTCCTATGGCAATGGGTCCTGCTAAAAAGTTCGTCCTCATCTTTCTTAAAAGCCCCCTTTAAGCATTGAAGGGTTGCAGTGAGGTCTCCTGGGAGCCTTCTCTTCTCCAGGCCAAACAACCTCAACTCTCTTAGTTTTCCCTCGCAGGAGAGGTGTTCCAATCCTCTGACCATTTCTGTGGCCTCCTCTGGGTCTGCTCCAACATGTTCATGTCCTTCTTGTGCTGAGGACCCCAGAGCTGGACATAGCACTGCAGGTGGGATGTCTTAAGAGCAGAGGAGGAGAATCACCTCCCTCGACCTGCTGGCCACGCTTCTTTTGACACAGCCCAGGATAGGGTTATCTTTCTGGGCCGCAAGTGCATATTGCCAGCTTGTGTCCAGCTTTTCATCCACCTGTACCCCCAAGTCTTTCTCTGCAGGGCTGCTCTCAATCCCTTCTTGCACAACATGCTCTAGTGAATCTAAAGCCATCGAGTTTTGCTGCATGCCAGTGGGCAAATGACGGCAAATGTTCAACTTCTTTCACTCTTTCTCCCCAGTGCTCTAGTAATGAGTATGAACTTATTCCCTGGATGTCTGCCTCCCTGGAACTTTTCCTTGGAAGCAGAGAGGAGCCATAAATACATTCAAACTCCCTGTTGTGATACCTATCTGACACTGACATTAATCTGTTCTGTCAAGTGTTGATAGCAGTGAAGCCAGGGCAGCACAGCCTCAGATGCAAGTACAACCCCAGTTCAAGCTTCTGCTTTTATCTTCCTGAGCTGCAGCTGGTGCAGCTCAAGGTCTGCTAGACCTAGAAAAGGACAGTTTTCCTTTTTTGTGCGAGGCTGCCTGTTAAGTCAAAGAATATTTTCCTTACTTGATTCTGGAAGTTTCTGAGCATTTTCCAATACCATAAAGTCCACGGGGAGAAAAAGTTTCCTAGCTCTGCTCAGAAAGGGAAGAGTAGTGAGAGTAGTCACTGCTTCTGTATAAGATTTATATCGTCAAAATAAAAAAATATTCTTAAGAGAATAGTCACCAACTAAATGCTGTGCTTTTTTTTTGTTTCTTTTGAACTTTTGCGTTTTACGTTTATCAAAAATAACAACTACAATGGCTGTATAAATAGTGTATGTGAAGGATGTATTAGGTAACTTCAAATTTTTGTCACCTGGAAACTGTAATCAGCTTGTGGAGGGGAAAGACCTTTATTAACGCAATGCTGCTCTACATTCCAAGCTTCAGGGCCTAAATTTCAGAATCAACCTTGAGGTGCTAATTGCATATGGAAAGTTGTACATAATTTTGAAGACTTTTAAGATAATTGCCAGTGCCAGACTGCCCCCCCACCTCCCCCAGAAATTAATTTTTGAAAGCCTGTTAAGTATGTGTGTAATAAGAAGAAGACAGAATAACACAGTCACTTTCTCACATCTTGAGTTCTTGCCTGGGGCAGATCTGGGACTGTCAGAAGCACAGTACTTTTAAATTTCTTTTTTTTAAACTGCTGTTGACCACCATAGCATAGGGAGATTACACCCTGAGAGGCCTTGGCACTGTTATAAAGTTGCCTGGGCACTGCTTCAAGAAAATCTTTAAATGGTCGCTTCCTTGGGCCATGGGCCCGAGGCCTAGGCAGCACATGGGGAAGCTCCCAGATCAGCGGTCATGGGGGCTTCCCTCATGAGCCATGTTGTCAGGCCGCCCCATCCAACCCTGACTAGACCGTGGCCAGGCTTCGTCTTCATACCTGCTCCTCCCTGGCTGCTCCCAGACTTCCCTGATGCGGCACACGGGGCCTCTCTCCGCTGTGTACATACAAGAGCTGTGCTAGTCTCCATGGAATATCCTGAGCGCTTAACGAATACGCAGGATCTGCAGATTTAGTGGACTCTGTTACAGCACTTTGAAAACATTGTACGCTTGTCAGTGCTGCCCTATTCAGTTGACTTGTTCCTCGTCTTCTTTTTATGTTTGTTGAGCTGAGTCGCTTCCGCTGTTACTGTAGTTTTGTGTTTTCATGCTGATTCTAATGTTTTTGATTTCTGTGACTGCATTAACTTTAACTTTCTCTTGGCAAGATGGGAGATAGATTTCAAACTGGATTTAATCACGTGCTTATGTTATCAAGCTTTATGAATTATGTCTTCAAACAGTACCCATTTTTTAAGTTGTGCTTAACTGAATAGAAGGTACAAATTGTTTCACAGTTCTTTTTTTGATTGTACACTAATTTTCCCTTATACTTGGTATTGTTTTTCTATTCCTAGAACATTGAGGAAAGTTAATGAGACTTCATCAGTATCAGTGTAGCTGAGCTGCATTCTAGCAAGGTGATCAAAGATCAGCTTACAAGTTTCTGAACAAAAAAGGGCTTAATGCATTAAACAGTTGCATTTGCAGAAAGATGGGAGCGTAATGAATTGATTTTTTTTTTTTTAACAAGATCATCCTACTTGCTGTTATACTTTCAGGATTCAAAATAACATAATGCGGTAGACCGAATAATCAATAGGCACATTGACAGATCAGTACAGCATTTTGAGCTAGTTTCCTGAAGTTACATAACGCAAAAAAACCTTTTCAACAAAAATCAAAACACATGCTTATTTTCTTTATTGGTAAAAATTATGTGCATTTTATAAAATTCCTGAGTTTTACATATATCAGCAACATAATAGAATAATTGTACCAGAAAAAACACATTATCGTTTTTTCATCTTTAGGCTTCTTTTTATCATGATGTGCAATTTAAGAATTAAAAGAAAGTGCTGAAGTACTGCAATGCTAGAAAATATGCATGTAAGCTAAGTCCTGTTGCTCTAAATTTAGCTGATAAGATCATAGTCTTTCTTTCAATTCGTCATATTTTTCATACTTACAGAGCTGTTAGACTTGGCAAAGCGTGTTACAATAGTAGCTACAAGAAAGGAGAATGTGAGGAACTAGTACTACAGAGAATGCCAAAGAAAAATCAGTAAAAGTGGGTGGGTGTGGACAGGTGACTGATTTACTTCTGCCTCATTAGCAGATATTTGTGGGCTATGATATATTGTAGAACTCCAAAAGAGGGGAAGAGAGAAAAAGGCACATTTGTTTCTGCTGTTCTTCCTGTCGAGGGTTAGGGCTGGGCCGGCCTC
>NW_009730433.1:0-10331 GCF_000703405.1 Apaloderma vittatum
CTGCAAACTTACTAAGGGTGCGCTCTATCCCTTCATCCAAATGATTGATGAAAGTGTTAAACAGACTGGCCCCAGTACTGAGCCCTGGGGAACTCCACTCATGACCGGCTGCCGACTGGGTTGAACTCCATTGACCACAACTCTTTAAACTCAACCATCCAACCAGTTTTTCACCCAGAAAAGCATATGCCCATCCAAGCCAAGAGCAGTCAGTTTCTCTAGGAGAACGCTGTGGGCAAGTGTCAAATGCCTTACTAAAGTCAAGGTAGACAACATCCATAGCCTGTCCATCATCAAGTGGTTCACCCAGTCATAGAAGAAGATCAGGTTTGTTAAACAGGACCTGCCCCTCATAAACCCATGCTGACTGGATCTGATCACCTGGTTGTCCTGCGTGTGCTGTGTAATGGAACTCAGGATGATCTGTTCCATCAGCTTCCCTGGCACTGGAGTCAAACTGACAGGCCTGTAATTTCCCAGATCATCCTTACATCCACTCTTATAGAGAGGTGTTATATTGGCTGACTTCCAATCTGCTGGGACATTGCCAGTCAGCCAGGACTGCTGATAAATGATGGAGGTTTCTTGTGGGAAGTGACTGCCACCAGTGTGAGAATCACCCTGTGTTGTCGTTTCATCCCAGTCAGCAACTAAGTATCACTCACTCTTCCTCACTGCCCTTCCCCACCCCACTGCAGTGGGATGGGAACAAGAATCAAGAACAAGTAAAACTCGAGGGTTGAGGTAAGAACAGATTGATAATTGAAATAAAATTAATACTTATACTACTAATAATAATTAAAAGGAAGATAACAAAAAGTGGGTGAAATAAAATCCAAAGAAAGACAAGTGATGCACAATGCAATTGCTCACCACCACCTGACTGATGACTAAGCAGCAATCCGCCCTTCCAGGCCAACTCTCCCCAGTATATGTGACAGTATAAGGGGCGTGGAACAACCACAGATACTGATTTCATTGCCTTGATTAGGTACCATGGGCAGTGGGTTTGGATCCACCAATGCCATAAAACTCCTAGAGGCCCGAGTGGCTTTTAGAAATAGTTTGGATGACTCCAAATTATTGAGTTCTTAAGTCACTTCAATAGTTTAAAACTGGACCAAAGACTCCACCTGAGAAATCTGACAAATAGTTGACAAATCTGAATAAAGACAACTTTCTCCTGCAGGCACTATCTCCTTTTAAAAATTAAGAGCTTGGGCCCAGGACGATGACATATAGCTGTCTCATTTTTTTGTAGGATTGTAGAACAAATTACATTTCCAACTAGAATTTCTGACTTTCTTTGTATATTTGGACCCCAATTCACAGTCCTGTCAAAAAGTCCCTGATGGTTATAGAGTTTGCAGACTGGGCCCATCTCTGTAATATTTAGTAATAGAAAAAGTAGGTTTGGAAATGAGAAATTGTAAGTAAATACGACTCATTCATGAAAAAAAAATAAAGATTATGTCAATTTCTTTTTATGAGCTGTTAGATTTTTCTTTAGATTCAAGATTTTTCCTGCTGCTGAAATGTTTTTAGTGCTGAAAAATGAAATATAGAAGTAATCCTAAAACATCGGAGTTTGTGAGAATGGCCACACTGGTGATTACCCATAAACCTTCCCAACACAGCAAGGAATGCGCTTATGATTTATTTCTATTGCTTAGAAAAATCTAGAAAATGTATACAATACAGCATGCCCTGATCCTAGTTTTACCTCAGTAACCTTACTGAAGCTTAACTTAATGAAGTAATAAATTCTGAAATGTGTTTCTGCATGCATTTGTTTCATGGATTTATTATAGATAAATCCACTTATAAAATGCATTGGGATGAAAAGTCGACACTGCAGAAACTTCCTAAATACTGATGCATGTATTACAGTCTCCATTACCAATAATATATAGAAGGTAGGACATTTACTTTAATGATGATGAACAGAGGCTAGACACAGACTGACTGCTCTACAATACGTCAGTATGGTTAAGTATAATTCTCAGTAGCGGTTAAAAGGGAAAGGATATTGCCTCTATATAACAGGTAAATAATTTCATATTTGTGCAGTATATTTGCTCTCATTACTATTTAACCTATATGGAGACTATAGACTTAAAAGCAGTTAGGCAAATCTACTTATATGAATATATGAATAGTCTAGACCCTTATGAATCTGCTCTAGTACTCACCAGATTGAGTAGAAATATTTTCATTTACATTGCGTCAGCCCCTTGTGGGTGAAGAGTTTAGGGTAAAATTGTGACTTACTTAAAAAGAACAAGTTTCCACTAACATTTCTGGAACCCCACACTGGTAAAAGTTTTGGCAGACTTTATGCACAATCTATCAAAACAGGTTTAATTTTGTAAAGCTTGGGTAGGCTTATAACAAAAGAACACTTTCAAAGTTTGCAGTCTTCAGCCTTGGAGTTAACAACTTCAGTCCCCGTTTAACAATGACCATGTCCATGAGAAACCCTGACAGTGAAATCACCACAATAACTAGCAAAATTTTGCTCAGCACTGTAAAAGGAAAGAGAACACAAGGCCTGTCAAATCAGTTTTAACTCAGTATCACCTGGACTTACATTAAGTTAAGGTAATTGAGAGATGGGTTTTTGGAATGTTTGGGAATGTCTCCTTCCCTTCTCTGGCTTTTTTTTTAAGAAGTTGTTTCAGATGTGCTGGAATGGCTGTCTATGCATGGTGCGTCAAAGTTCGTCATTTGAAAGACTTCACTCATGAATGACAATGAGAAATAAAGTATTTTGTATTGATTCAGATAAACCCTAAAATTTTTTATGTGAGCCACTGAGATATCTCTTTCAACTTTATTCATGAGCTCCCTACAGTACTTCTTCTTAAGCCAGCCTTCGAGAAAAATATATTTCCTGGGATGTTCAGTGGGTTTCAGAGCATTTGGGGAGGCTGGTAACTGTAGCAGGGTGTGCCTCTTGTGTGAAAACAGCCTGGCCTGAATAAGAACCTAAACGTTAACATCACTGTCTTCTCTCCAGGCATTAAGGTTGCACAGGTGAATCCAGGAATACATGTTAACTCACTTCAGAAGTTTTTTATCTAGCTGAGGTAAAAATGAAATATTTTCAAGTGCAACCAAAATTATTTTTTGACAATTTTATTGGATTGCACAAAAAGCAATATGTTCCCGCAAAACATAATTTAGTCAAATCTGTATTTTCAGAAGAAAAGTGTTTTATCAAGAAAACTTTCCACTAGTTCTCTCCTTTATAAACATACTGCCTGCACTTCATGGTTGCCCATTGCTTGAGATATTAAACACATATAGAAAGTAAAGGCATTCTAAATTAAGTTTCTTCAATAGCCCAGTGGATCTCATTTCTGATTTTTGTTCTAACACCACAAATGAAGATGAGATATTAATCTGTGAATTCATGTGAGTTGAAGAAATTCATGACCATTTACTTGTCTCATACACACATTTTTTTTGAAATCTCCTAGAATAGCAGGTATTTGTGTGTATACATTTGAGCAGGTACATACTTATGTCTTTAGCATGCACATGGAGTTTTGAGCTGCACCTTCCACACACCTGAGCATGCATATATATCTTGGAAGGTGTAACTGTAAGTGAATAGTAACCTCTATCAAAGCCTGTTATGGAGGTGCACAGGATACCTTGACAGCATGACTACAAATGACATCTTCAAAATGATTTGTTGGTATCAGACCCATATTTTCTTCATGTCTCCATGTAAAGATGAGGCCTCTGATGTTCTAGATATAGAATAACAAGCACATTCATACTGAAGAAGAACATTTGACAACAGCTTTGTTTTCAGTATTGTGTTTCAGATTTCAATGCATTGCATTGAATCTGGTAGAGAAGGCTGCAAGAGTATATAGAATCATAGAATGGCTTAGGCTCGAAGGGACCTTAGAGATCATCTAGTCCAACCTCCCTGTTATGGGCAGGGACGCCACCTCTCGACTAGACCAGGAAACACATGGGGACCGAGTGGGAATCGAACCCGCGAATGTGGTGTTGGTCATTGTTGTCAGCACCGCGCTCAAACCACTGAGCTAACCAGCCCCCTCATTGTACTATTGTGTTTAAACGGAATAGCAACATAAAGAGGAAGTTATTATTATGCAGCTGGAATTATTTGTATGGCAACTACCATAATGCTGGGAACTGATTAGTAAATAAATTGGTTTTTAAAAAGGACAAGATGTTTCCATAGGGTAACTTCTTCCTTCAGCTCGCAGGCAGTATGCAGCCTTCAAAGAAATTACTGAACATTTTTTCCATTTGGAAACAGTGTGATGTACAAATTCACTTGTGGAAATACTGACCTGTTGTTCTTTCCAAGTGCACATATGCATGTAAATGAGAACAGAGTTTGGCTTGGAAGTTATAGACACAGTCTACAGTGTTACACAGCATTTTCTAAGAACATCTGCAGCACATCCTGAGAGTCTTTTCTGTGACTGAAAGCAAACTCTATGCTTTTGGAATCTGAATATAGTGATTCAAAGCCTCTTCAGTACAGAGAACAACTGCATATTGTTAAGTCTGTGAGACTTCATTAAATGTCAAAACTCAAAGTGCCTTTCACTCATGAAGGAAGAGAATTGCATTACTACAAGTAACAAGGAACGAGCTATAGATTTATATTTATTATTATTTATATGGGTGGTGATGCAATTGCATCTAACTGCAGATGATATATATGAATCATAATTAATTGGATTAAGTCCCAGTCACATACATCTCACTTATAAAAAATGTGATGATAGTAAAAATTTAAGGAGGCAAACCTATTTTAATATAAGTACATTACACACAGATCATACTCTATGTGCATATATGTGTTCAGTCCAACTGTGGTGCACTTTTAAATACTCTCAGAACACATAATCTAAATTTCTCCTCTTTATAGGAACTTAGATCTAAATACATTAATAGTTATGCTGTCTGGCACTGAATGTTTTGGTGAAATTTCGTTCATGTGGAAATGATAAATTAGCATAATGCATATATGGGACTTGGGATTTCATCCTTCTGAGAATAAACCCCTGCTCATAACCTGCAGCTACCATAGGTGTCATTTTGGTCTTGTTCTTTTTTAAGTTTCCTTGTCAGATTGGTTTCCCCTTGTGATTGCAGCTATTCCCACCTTGGACTTGTTTTTCATTAGAACAGTGGAACACAGCTGTTTGTACTTGATTAAGAGATGGGCTTGCTATTTTTGGTATTCTCATAGCTAACAAGAAGCTCTGCTATTCAGGGTCTGATGGATGAGGATAGCTGCCTGGACTATGGTGGGAGAACCACTGGATTTTTAATAAGTTTGCTAAATACCAGCAATGATAATACATTATGTTGTGCATTGCTTAAAGAGGATTTTGTATCATCATCTGATGAATACGTGTACTTGATGAAGTTCCAACAGTAATTCGTAATAAATTCAATTACTGCCCCTCAGTCCAGGGTGCAGCCTTATAAAATGGATCAGCCCTAGGCTCTGCTCCTTTGACCCCCTGCTTCTTCCAGCAAGCCTGTCCTCATCTCATTCAACCTCATAAAGCTCTTGCCACTGATGATTCAAGAGTCTTTCTTTTACATAATTTTACTTTTCTGAATTGTGGCCCTGATGCAAAACTCACAGTAGTGGATTTCTGCTCCCATAGGGATGCTTTGTGAACGTAGAAGTGCCTGTTTTATGGTCACATTATCCATACAGTATTCCGAAGTTTATTATCATCACTTATTATAACCCCTATCACAAGTTGTGTGCTTGCCCCTAGATATTCCTATTCTTGAACCAATAAGCGAAATAGCTAATCTTAAATATTTTCTTCAAAAATGAGACTTATTTGGTTTTCAGTGTCATTAAAAATATCATTCCTAATGTCACAATAGTCTAGCATACCTCCATTCATTTAAAAGTTTGACACAATTCTATAGTGGCTGGCTCAAACAACTGAGTAAGTAACATACCCTCAGGTCAAGCCTATAGTAGCATACTCAATTTATTCAAGACCCTTGTCTGGCAGAGCCCCAACACTATAAAATAGCCTGAGTCTATGCTATTAAAATTGTAGCCTCTAGAGCAGGATAGATATCTCAAATTGCCAATGTGAGATCATCCTTGGCTTGTGCTAAGTCTTTAACTATTTCTTCTTATTGTCTGGGAAAATACAAGACATCCTGATCAAAAATGGGAGGAGGGACCCCTAAGTACCATGAGAGTATAGGCAATCATGTCTGTTGCCCATGTGTGCTTCTAGATATCACTAATTTCCTCATGTGGATGAACTGTCCCGCACACTATCTGTTCCAAATTCCCATTCATTCAGAAAATATCAAAACCTCTATAAAATTATTTTTAAAAGGAATTGTTTTAATTAGCATATGTCAGCGAGTTCTGAAATACTCAAATAAGGCTCTAACATATAAAGCACAGTATATCAGCTTTTCGTTCTAGAAATAGCATCTCATTTTAATGACAACGGATTTAAGGTCAAACTTTTTCCTTCCTTTTCCTTCCCTCATTAAGTTTGAACTGTTGTTTTGGGGGAAATGCAGCATTTGGTTAAGGGAATAATATATGTCAGTCATTGCAGAGTTAATTTCTGTACATCCACCTCATTCTAGAAAACTTAAGCCTTTGCAATGAACGACTCTGTAAGCGCTGTTTTCTTTCCTTAACCCTCCATATATAATTTAATATGACAACTTCTTATGCATATTTACTGTAATAATAATGATGCACAAGGTGAAATATCTCAGAGGTGTGAAATGCATAGAGGAAGACTTCCGATCTAATATTTAACACTGTTTTTGTTTAAAACTGAGCTACAGAGACAGTAGCATTTTGACTCAAGCACGCAGCTGGCATATGCAAGTGCTGAAGCGATCCTGAGACTAAAGACTATTAAAATATAGAACCACAGTTGACTGTGGAATGCCAAGAATGTAACTTAACTTTGGTGTTGCTTGGTATTTTGGACTCTTTTTGGTGAAATACAATTTTCTAAGGTAAATTGACATACACCGCAGGCACATGTTCAGCTGCAGAATTTCATTCTTGTTGTCACGTGTGCAAGATGTTAAGTGGACACCTCCATCTGAGTGATTACTTTCTCTGATATGCCCACAGAAGAGTGCCTGAGAATGCTGCTTATAACAATTGCATCAACTATTTCTTTTTATCACGTTAAATCATCTGAAGCCAGTTGTGTTTCCCATGTGCTAGAAATGCAGCTGCTGCCAAAGCTGGAGGAGCCTGAAGTACAACAAGGAAAGCGATCAATTGGCATTTGCAGGGGAGGGCAGTCGTCAGAGTAGTTACATGAGCACCTCTTGTTCTCCAGCACACTAACGATGGCTGTGACACCGCCTTCCCCAGGCCACGAGAAACCAGCTACAGTATGCCAGCGACACATTGATTCTGGTTTTTGATGGAAAGAAAGTGCATCCAGTAACTTCTGTTTCTACTATTACACACGTGCTAATTCCAGCTCTGCCAGCTACTGCCAATGGATGAGGGGCTCTGTTCTGCACTGCACTGGGGGTAAGAAATCACAGCATGACCTGAAGTCAGCTTTAAGTGAGAAGTCTAACGGGAGTGGCACTTTCAAAAGTCAGCATTTACTGCCTGTAATTGCACAATGAGATATAAGAAAACTTATCTTAAACTTAGGGACTAGCAGATGCTTTGAGTGCCCTCTAGTCAGGTTAGAAGGTGGCCTTTCATCATCTCCCGTGCCAGAGCTGATTTCATGCATCCTGCAGTGTCCAGCAATGATTTTCAGTGTCTTTTATTTTCAAAACTTGTAGAGGAAAAACATTGCAATGAAAGACAGATGCCTCAATTAAAAAGACCAAGCTCCGTATCCAGGGAGTGTGAAAATGTTTGATGCGCATACAAGGTGCATTCCAAGAAGCTCTCTAGTATCAGACGAGTCACAGAAGTGACAGGTTTGTCTCCACAGACTTCTGGTGGGAAGGGTGACCCAGGGAAAAGGAGCAAGCCAAACAGCTTGATGCCTAGGAAATCTGGTACCTTGGCTATCTCCAGATGCCAGAGCTGTGGAGTGGGAGCAATTTGCATTATGGAGAAACTGGAGGAGCTAGAGTTCAAGCTGTGGAAGTTGAGAGGCACAAAATAGTCCCCAGGTGCTTGCTATAGTGCGTAGCTTCAATAACATGTAATATCTACTTTGAGCAA
This sequence comes from Apaloderma vittatum, assembly GCF_000703405.1. Lineage (NCBI taxonomy): Eukaryota > Metazoa > Chordata > Aves > Trogoniformes > Trogonidae > Apaloderma > Apaloderma vittatum. The sequence continues at coordinate 8,219 of NW_009730433.1, forward strand.
GACTCTGATGGGGAAATGGAAGAGATATGTGGCAGAAGAGAGGTGAGGAGCAGGAAATGGGTTTGTGGCTGCCATCCTACTGGGTGATAACAAGCAGCACAGCTTGCAGAGAATGGCTTGCCCAGACAGGGTCCAAAGGAAGCTGTATCTCTCAAACCACCCTGTCAGTCCCTGGCAAGCTTCAGTAAACTTTAAAAATGCGTTTCACTGCTGCTGTGAGCAGCAAAATGCACAAACACTCTATGCCACCAACTGAAAGAAAGGGTCATTTACTGGGAAGCTTAGAAAAAAAAGAATTTCCAATGAACTGGAAATCCTGCTGTTTAACCAGCTCTAATGGTAAGCAGAGTGCTGTATCAATTGCTTTCAACACAGCAACTGTCACTTCTTTGGGAAATTTGCATCTTTTAAATGCATACTTTCAATCAACAGTTTAGACTTCAGAGCTGTCACTACCTTCACATGCCACTGCCGTTACTGCAACCACAAGTCATTGCTTATCAGACTGATTGCTGGCAGTGCACTTCTGCCAAAACTGTCAAGGAAGGTGGTTATAAGCTTTAATAAAATAGTTTGAAATGTATGTGTGTGCATGTGGGATTGGGGGAGATAGAGAGGGAGAGAGAGAAAAAGAAAATAAATTGCACTTTTCAATGCTCAGGTGGGAGAGCTGTTAGAGGATTGTGTGAGGGCAAAACAGAGTGAAGTTATCAAGTGTTCAATTATTCTTTTTTAAAAGAAACTACTACAAACACAAACTCTAAGGTATCAGTTAAGTTTGGAGATGTGTGACACCTTTTCGTTATGAAATAGGCAACGGAAATCAGGAAACCTCTAGGCATGCACAAGAACTCATATCGGTGACAATGAGGATTTGAATTGCAGTGTTTTTTCTGCAGACAGCCCTGTTCATGTATATCTGAGAACCACCAGCTGATAAACTGTTTGGGTTAAAAGTTGTCAAATGATCACTAACACCACAAATTGTACAAAATTAACTGATATTTCTAACAACATCTGCCAACATTATTTTTCATTGTAATCTCACATCCCTAAAGTTGGTGGGAAGGTCGTAAGGTTCTGATTTAAAATAGCAAGTGTAAAAATATTGTGAAGATCTGTTACAGATCTCACATTTTTATAAGACTGTCACAATCCTTGCATGTTAAATCATACTGTTACAAAGGTCCAGTTTATGAGGATTTAGCCAAGGTAGACTATTGGTACTGAGCAAGGTTGACAGCATGACTAGAGTTGATTCAAAACTGTCTGAGATTTGTTTGCTGTTGAAAACATTAATTCGCTGGACAAAGCATATTTTGCTGCAAGAAATGTCTTTAAATTTTTTTGTGACAAGCATCATATTCTTATTGATCTGTTACAAAGCATTTTAGGTATTCGCAGAATCGCAGAATCACAGAATGTCAGGGGTTGGAAGGGACCACAAAAGATCATCTAGTCCAACCCCCCTGCCAGAGCAGGATCACCTACAGAGCAGGATCACCTAATATGACTATAATAAGTATTAATATAAGTATAATATAAGTATTGTCTCATAAAACTTAAAGATGATTTGCAAAAGAATGTTTCAGTATTCTTTAATGAAATTCTTCTATCTTTGCAAGATAAATTCTGAAATAAGTGTTTTATATATGTGAAGAGATTTTTGGTTAAGTTGCAGCAAATGGATTTTCTCTCACCATGACTTGATTTATACTCATTTTACTTGTCTCTCCTCTGAAAAAAAAAAAAAAAAGTATGTGGGCACACAAGTTAAAAGCAAACTTTATAACTGCATTCTAGTAGAATAATGCCCCATCAAGTTGATTGTACTTCATGCAATCCTGGAAAAACAAAACACTAAATATTTTTTCTATAGCTAATACTAAAAATGTCTCAGTTATGAGACTGATGACAGGGTTGCTTTTAGACACTCGATAAGTCTGAAAAAAATAAGCAAAAAATAATGTCTTGCATTCCCACTCGTTGTGCACATCAAATATGTTACAGGAAAGCCTACTTTGAGCAATGCTTAATCCTTCCAGATGGCAATCCTCAATATCTGTGTCACTGAGACACTAATGTGCATGAAGAGGTTCAGACAAAGTGACGC
>NW_009730433.1:10362-22564 GCF_000703405.1 Apaloderma vittatum
TATTCTCTGCAAAAACTGGACCTAAATACAGGGAACACTTAGAGAAGACTTTGCATTAAGTATTCTTCCAGTAAAAAAGGGTTTGCACCTTAAACAGATCTCTGTTCAATACTCATACACTTAGGCATGCTACTTCACTACAGGCATGCTACTAATGCCGCTGCTGGAATTACAGAGGAATACATGAATGAAAAACGGGATTTAATATGACTTAATGAATCTAGGGTAACTGAAGTTTGTGGTTAACTGACAACTGAATGGAGCCGATGGCTGCTGTTAGAAGTATTTTTCAAAAAGTCACATTCCAGTGGGGGATTGTCATGACACACTAATCTCTTTTTAAATGTGAAGCCATGGGTTTATAGCACAGCAATAGGTCCCCCAGTTTGTGTGCTTGAAGTGATTTAAATTCCTCAGGCAGGATGATGGCGTGATTTACAGCAGCGTTGCAGAGTCACTGTTTATTGCAAACCTATGTGAGAATGCACCTCAGTCCAGCAGCTTTTGCAATAAAGCTTAGGAAGGCTACACTGTTGTGTAAAATTCTGCAGTCTAGCTGTTCTGGTTTGGTTTTTTTACTATATCTCCTTGTCTTTTTATAAATCTGCAGAATCAACAGCCATTGCAATCAATGTAGTTTTAGCAGATATCAGTCAAAGCTGGATGAGAAATAAATAAGCAGACAGATCAATGACATGAACATGCAGATCTTTGTTTATGTGAGTAAGCCATACTAGAGTAGCCTAAATGAAATGATAGATTTAATGCCAATCCAGCTGTTTATAAGAATTCTGCTGATAATGCCCCAGGTGTGACTGAGGTGATAACTTTTACAGAACAAAGAAAAGCCCTGTGATGCACTTGTCTGTCTCATTACTCTGAATCTAGCCTTCCCATCCAGCACATCTTTTTGACCTCTGCATTTGAAGTGACATAGCAAAATACGGTCCTGCTTATTTTATTCATTTACTTTCATACGTAAGTCTTAAGTATACCAGCCTAAGAGCTCTCATTTCTTGTTTTAAAACTAGTAAGTCCCTGTTTTTTTCAGTTCCAGCAAAACTGTTAGGCACCATTGATTCGACTGCAATTCACAATACAATGTCCAGCATGACAGCAATATACAACATTCAGGATATAATCCATTACAACTATATATTATCCCTTTTAATTGTTATCCCACATGAGTAAAACACAAGGTAAGAATCTTCTCAGCCTCAAAAGAAATATATTTTTTAAAGGACAGTATACACATGGGATGTAAAATAGGATAGAGATGGTTATAACCTAAACTCTCATTGATAAAGCCATAACTCCCATCAAGTGTTTTGTGTGGTTAATATTTTCCTCCACTGAGTGTATATTTTCCTCAAGAGACCAGAATGTGTGATGGATCGTCTCGAAATCCACACAGCAGCTGATGAAATGATCTCCCACTGCTCTTCTGTTCTTGCTTGGAAGTCTGCTAGGTTCCAGCAGGGAAGTCCCGTGGCTGATGGAAGGAGAGCAGAGGAAATCTGGTGGCTGGCAGGGCGTCCAAGCCTCTGAAAGAAGCAGGCTGCTCTGGGTGATTTCAAGCAGTGCACTGGGACCACCAGGTGTTCAAACCTCAGAGCCTTCAGAAGATAAAGTACCTGCATCAGCTGCCTAAAGCTCGATCAGCAGAACGTCTGCACACTGGGAACACAGAGAAGACATCTGAATTACTGTGTAACCAGAATAAGTACTCAAATATTTTTCTAGCTTGTTAGGGCTGAATTAACTGTCTTTGGCAGTGCTGTATCAAATGTTTTTTTGAGTAGAACCGGGGATGATGAAACATCGTAGTAGCTAAGCTGACCAGGATGGTTGGAGGATGACCTCAGAAGGGCTAGAATAGAGAAAAAAAGTAAGATATCAACAAAAATAGCCACATGATGAACACTAAACGTGTAGGATTTCTTCAGCTTATAAAAATTTAATTTGAATTTTAATTGAATTTGTCCTGTTTGATCTGACTCAGAACTTTTTCGACTATCTGTCGGTTTATGAAACATCTATATGATGCTTCTCTTACTTGTGTTACTATTACCTTACATTCAGAAGACATTACTTGAAGCCGACAAAAATAATAGCTACAAAAAAAATAATTCTAATTTATTTTTCTGGTATACTCCTTGGTCAAATGTTCAATTCTTTCTATCAATGCCACAAACTGCTTTATGAAAGCCGTGCTTTCTTATATTGGCTTCAACAGCTGGAGCATTAAGAAAACCTGCAAATGCAAAGGATTAATAATAGAATTATGAAAACTTCAAACAAGATTTTAGCCGGCTAAGGATATGAAGAGAGCAGCTCACCCACACTGAGCACCACTGCAAGACCCTAAGTCTGTGCTGCAGCTTCCATCTTTAGAAATGATTCCCTGAATTTGTCTGAAAAAAGAAATTTAAGACCGTCCAGAATAATGCCAAATTATGACTTTTAATATTTGAGCACCTTAAAATTCAGCCCTTCTTCTACTGAAATCAGTGCAACATTTTTTTTTCTCCTTTATATAATTCTAGTCTTTACAGCTATATATATGGCCTTAATTTTCTGAATAAGTGTGTACTTAAGCAGTATGACTAAGGAAAATTTCTCTAGTGCTGCCTTCTGCTGCCTTCAGATAGACATATTTTCATATTCTGTGTACATGTGTGTGAGAGAATATGTGGGATGTGCGTGTTTCTTCATAAATACCAGCTTCCATATTTGATTGATTTTTTTTTAATCTTGATTAGCCTGTCCTATCTTGCGGTATGGATACTCCTGAATGCTTTTGTTAGGTTAAATTTACTAAGTTCGACATTTAGATACCACCTCAGGTCTTCAGATTCTCATGAGCCTGAAGACAGCTGAAGGTCACTAGTGTGGAAGCCAACTTCTGTTCACACCTTGCCTAATGACTGATGACTTAAACACCCAGGTCTCATATTTCCTAAATGAATGCCCAAAGAATTGCCCAATTGCAATGAATACCCAAAGGCAATTAGTATTCTGGAGTTCATTCCTCTGCTATTCTCGCTCAAGTTGTTCAAATATTTAGAGAGTCAGACAGAAAATGAAAATGATTCTGTAGTTTGAGCATCCACCCAGGACACTTATTCTGAGCTCCCATACAAAGCAGAAAGGCTTCATCTGATTAAGACCTACTCTTGAATACAAATCAGACAAAATGTGAAGTTTTTAGGAGCTCCACAGCCTTAATGGCAAAGAGTATAGGGCACTTTGCTTATTTCTTCCTGGGATTCTTTGAAAGGCCATCTTGAGTATTTTCTAACTACAGAATATTCCTTCTTTTCTTCTTTTCCTTGCTACCATTGTTGATATAAACAAAGTTATTCTCATTTTCTTAATGCTATCTGACAACACTTAATTAATGACTTTTCATATTACGTTGATTTTTCTATTGTCTACTTCTTATTCACATTAGCTATATGAGTCAGTACCGTTATATTCTCTTGATTTTTGCTATTCTTCCTATTGCTGTAAGTTCTTTACCTCTCTCTAGAATAGTATCTGGTGGGGTTTTTTCCCAACCAAATTTCCCAGCAAAACATAGGAAAAAGTCAATGTATTTGAAGCTATTGTAAGGTGAGGGTGCGTTTTGAAAAAGTTTTTAGTATCAGGTACCACACTTTTCTATATGTGATTTCACAAAAAAACATTATGGAGGCAATTATCACAACCTAAATAAAGAATGGTAGTTTTAGAGTGGGCTCTCTTTTGCTTTTGTAAAGATGAGGGGTAGGAAGATGAGGAATTTGATATTTAGACACCCCAACTTCTATTTATAGCTCTGTCCATTTTATGACCCAAATCGAAATTTTAAAATATTATTTAGCATAACCCTTGTGTCCCTTCACTTGCCAGCTATAATTAGATAAACAGTGAATGTTGCCCTGCTCTCCAATTTTTAAGAGATTTTCTATAGCAACAGGTCTCAAAATGTTCCTGTGTTGAAGGAGGGTTTTATTTCACTGCTGTGGACATTCATCTACCCCAGCACATGTGTCCTTGCCATTACCTAAGAGTTACGTCATTACTGACACTTTCTGAAATATTTCCACCAATTTTTTTGTCTATGACATTTCATTGGCCATATTGTATGTTGAATACAGGACACAATTCCTGCAGAGCTCTGGAGTCTTTCTCACCTATCCCTGTAACATCTTTCATTATCTGTCTTCATTTTTTGGAGTCTATATCCTCTTTTATTAATTGAGTGAGCGGATGAAGCTCTCCCACATTGCTGGCTTCTGTGTGAAGGGAATGGATGACATAAGGAGACATTTTCCTCAGTGCAGGCAGTCCAGCACAATCCTTCTGCAGCACAGAGATGCCTGCTAAGAGAAACACCTGTCACCACTGAAATCAATGAGAATTCTGGCTTTTACATCAGTGGATGTGGTGTTGACTTCATTGGAGTTCGGTCCAAAACTTAATTGGCATCCCGAGCCATTAAGCTGATTAATTCGTGTGGCTCACATAAATGCCAATGCTGGTAAGGGACAGAATCCCCTTCATGACTGATCCAATGAGCAAACTATAAATGTTACTCATAAACACACTCACTGGTCCTTACAGAGACTCTATCCCTCTTTGTGCTGGCTGTTTACTATGTATTTCTGGTGATAAGGCCAGAATTTAGCCCTAAGCTGCCTTTGATGACCATACTGCTGACTCCTTTATGCCACTTTGCTCTGCTGTCCGAATTTCTATGCATGCTTTCGGATATTCAGTGCTCACTGCTACACAAACTGCTTAATCTTCCTCCAATTTAGCATCATCAGTCTCTCACCTCTGTGCAGATCAGTCATTCCAATTTCCCAGTGTGCTTTTAGTAATCAGGTATACATTCGTTTCATGTAATGCTTACCAAAACATTAATGCATCTGTCTCCATCTCTACAAGAGACCTCTCAGGGGACATTTCAACTTATTTATTTGGTAAGGCTTGTTTAAATGTGCTGAAATGGGAGAACCAGGAACACAAGACTTCTAGTATTAGGCCTGGCAAATGCCAGATGCGTTCCAGTCCATACTGCCAATATATCTCAGTTTTAAACTGAGCCTATGAGAGCTGGCTGAGATGTTACACGTGGGCTTCTGCTAAGAAATTGTTGGGAAGAGTCTTCTTCAGATTCTGAGTGTTCATGGTGATTCACTGACAGGGATATGGCACCTGTACTAGCATGAAATTTGTACTGTTTGCTACATATTCCAAATCCATGACAGCCGGAGGCAGAATCCTAACCTGCTGAAGGACACTGGTTTATTTGCTCTTTTTTAAAGGCTTTGCATTGAATTATCTGCAGCTGGAAGTAAAGGAAGAAGTATGAGAGGGCTGGTGCTAACCAAGGAGGCTGATGATGATGCCTCTACTACTGCTCCTTCTGACTGAAGTGTAGCAGAGCTTGTGTTGGCTTAACTGTCCCCTGGGCATTGGCACAAATGCCACAGACAACACAGAATTTGTTTAGCGATGATGTGAGAAATAATAAAATAGGTAACAGTTTTAAGTGTATACTGATCAAAGAGACAAAGTGTGGGTTATGTATTAGTATTTAGCAAGAAGCGTCAGAAAACAACAAAAAAATGTTTGCAAATTAGAACAATTCGAGACATGATTTTGGTGTTAATTTTGCCATTTCTAACATCATGTTTCTAACATACACCCATTTCTGTCTACCTAAAAATTAACTGACCTCTCCTTTGTCTACATTTAAGAGTTCTATTTTCTATTCTTCATATATGCAAATGATGCTTAGTGCACCCTACTGATCTTTGCAATGTAGCATGATCCTTCTACATGTCTTTTTATAAATGCCTAAAAATATCTTGGTTTGTATTTGCTGAAAATTCTTGGCAGATGGGGATTTTGGGGAACTCTGAGATTCATGCAGGGTTTTTTTTAGCACAGCCATAGGTCTAAATAGTCACTGTGTTTCCACAAATATTATTTTCAGGTGTATGAGTATGATTAGCAAAAGGGACAAAACTTATGCACATGTCATTATACACATGCAAATTACACCTTTACAAAGTCTAGTAATATAAAGTTGATGGAGGCTAAGTAGAGAAGGAAACTTGTTTCTGGGAGAGCATATTTATATCAGATAATAATGAAAGTACAGTTCTGCTAACACTGGTTTCCATAAGAGTTTCTTTATTACAGATATTCCTTTTGTCAGAAGATAAGCTGAAGCACTTTGTAAAGTAGTGAGTTTTTAATGATATTCTGAGTGCAGCTCTCAATATATTCTTCACTATGGCTTGACACTTGTTTGGGTACTGCATGTCTGTATTTATCCTTTGAGTATACAAGCAGCAGAAGTAAAATGAAACAATCAAAGCTTAAATTGAACTGAGTACTTGAAAGACAGTATTTATGAAGAGAGAACATATTTGCACTCTGTTAATCTTCTTGTATAGGGCAGAGGCATCTAAGAAAAGTGTAAACTTGCCTATTTTGGGTGGTTCTTTAGACTGCAATGGGCTTTCTCCTCTTTGAAGTGATGGAAGAAGGCAGGCTGGCATTCTCCTCAAGCAGCCCTGCTGAGACAGAAGGCAAAGGCCTTCTGCTTTCCTCCAGCAATGAGCTGTTCTTTCTCTGATGCCTCTTTAAATAAAAAAACTTGCTTTTAGAAAACATAATGCTAGCAGAAACTCCTTGACAGCACTAAAACAACAATCCTCATGCCAGTTGCCTTTTAGCGATATAGATATACTTTTGTCTTTTGCTGATAAGCACGCTGAAATCAGTCAGGTTGTATTCTGTTACCTCCTTTTAATTAAAGATAAAAATCCAGTATTTTATGTTACTGAAACTGAGCCTGATTACCTATCTTGGGAAGCTGAGCTGTTGCTGCACTGAGGACTAGGAAATGTTGTTTGTCAAACTGAGCAGAACTGAAACCAGAAACATCTGGATATTGCTTGAACAATAACTCCTTTCCCTTCAAATCTCAGCACAAAGTAAATATCATAGATTGCTGATAAACATTTTTTTTCCTACCACTTTTATTCATGCCTTAAAGGTCTTCTGTTAGCTTGTTTCTTGCAGAATGCATGCCTAAAGCTGTAAGAAAATCTCAGGGTAAATAGTTTCTCACAACAATAACCTTTCACGGATCACAATTACAACTATGGCCTTTTACGCTCTTGTTTCCAAACTCATAATGAGAAAATTACTAGCTAGCTGCTATTTCTGGTCTCCCTTCACAGCACAGTTTTCTTCACACTAAATGTTTATGAATATGAGTACGAAAAAGAGGAAATTGCTTCTGCAATTAAAAGTTACTAAGAATATTTTGTAGAGAAAGGTCTTCACAAGTTTGTATTTTAGACCCAATTTTTAAGTTTATAATGACTCAAATTTTCAGAATGAACATTTCAATTATTAAAACCTCCAAATGTATGATGTCAGGCTTGAAAATAGAGCTATGTCTTCCAAAAACATTGTGTAAAATGTTTCTGTTCACTTGTGTTTTTTTTAATTTAAAGAAAACAAAACAAATCACAATTTATAAAATTATACTAATCCTGACAAAGCTACATTCAACATGCAAGTACTAAACATCTCCTCATGTGACACACAATCTCATTGTAGAACAAGCTTTGCAAAATGCACCTTGTTCTTATTTATCTATCTATGAAATATTAGAAGCATGCACAAGAAACCCACAGATAGATGTTTTATATAGCCTTAGTAAGTCTCACTTAAAATATTCCATATGATTTGAAAAGACGAAAATCTAAATGAGAGCAAAAAATGACTTCTGTGCTGCAAGCAAATATTTTAAAAAGTTCATTTGCTAAGTTCCATTTCCAATGCTTGCACATGCAAATGTGTGTCGGGTAAGCCCTTCTATAGCCATAGTCCCAAATCAAGTATAGTTTAAGTGCATGTCGAAATTTAAAATTATCCCTGAAATTTTGTAGACAAAGTTATTTTGCATTTGCAAGTGTGTTATGTTTACAAGAAGAAACCGCTTCGATGGATTCATAGCCACTCAGAACCTAGGGACTGCTCTAAGAGTTTCTTCAGATAAGAACCTGAGTTTGAGATGCTATGACCTACTACAGCATCATTTTCAATATAAAATAATAGTTTGGTTTTTTTTAAAAAAGTAAACTTCCAGATGAATGGAAATTTGGAACAGAAAGAATCATAGAATTTGATCACTTACCTAAACACTATGTAAATTATTTTGTGTTTCCAAGTAAATGAACCACAACAGAGAGACATGCTTTTTTTTTTTTGAAATATTTCTAGTATGTCCTTATTATTCTCTTGATTATTGTGAGTTCAGTGTGCTCTCTGGGGTCTCTACCATTGTAAATTGTTCTTGTTGCCTGAGTTCCCTAATTTGTGACCCTACCTATTTCTGTGCAGGCTTTTTTGGTGTACCATTTGGATAAGCACTGCAGATTGTGTTAAGGCTTAATGCTTTCATAATTTGTGGTTGCTTTGTTCCAGTTGTGATTTCACAGATTTCCGTTTATCTGTAACGCCACAAAGGCTGTATGAATGTCAAATCCTACTTTTTCAAGAATATACAACACACAAGATTTCTCAGAGGAGAAATAGGAAGTCATAGTGAGGAACACAGTCGTTAGGTGTTAGAAAGTGTATAGAAATATCTGCAATCCATTAAATAAATGTCAAAATGAAACTGAGAATGCCTCAAGGAAATTGTGCTACTGATTTTAATGAAAACTGGGGAGAAGTTCTCAGCAACAAAGCCATGCAGATGCTGCTGCTTTTGCAATAAAGGATTAGGAGGTGCTTCAGAGCCAGACCCATAGAAACCAGGAAAGAAAATCTGTAATAAAAGTTTACATAGAAACACAGAGGTTAAAATTAGTTAGATTTTGATTTGAGGCTCAGTGAAGAAGGCAATATCTCTACAAAGTCTCAGATTCTATTTTTTTCAGTCAGTATAAAATAATTCCACTGGAGCTAATGCACTGGCAATCACTTGAGGTTGATTGAAAGCTCAGACTTTAGAAATACAGTTTTAACCAGAGCAATGCTAATGCATGGCAAGCTGACATCAGTGGATCCCTATATCTTTATTCCACAAGAAGCTTTGGTAAAATTTATCACTGGATTTTATGATGATGTAATATACCTATATGAACTTTTAGTTAGATGCAGCTTGTATATATTTTACATGACTCTAATACACTAGCCCTATTTTAGAATGAGAGCCTAAAGGCTGCTTTTCATCTCCAGAGCAGCATAAAACAGCAAGGGTGTATAAGTCAAGTTGGTCCTTGGAAGCAGTGCGATTTGCTTTATTTTATCTTTCAGGAGGTTCTCCAAACAGGAACATAAATGGGTAGAAGAATATCCAAAAAGAAAAACAAAATATGTAACACATCTTGTGAACATAATATGATCTAACCTGTAATGTATTATGCTAGTAAAATTATGCAACTGTACCAGGAATGTTTAGAATCACAGTGCACTATGCACTACACCGTGTTTTCATTTGTAATAGACTTTTGCCTGGAATTTATAGGTTGTGAGGATAACAGAGTATTTCATCTATTATTTACTACTTTCTTTGATCTGCTGTTGTGTCTCCAGGCTCACAGATATGCACAGACCTCTTGGACTGTCTTTCTGAAAATCCTCCACAAGATACAGCATTGTTTGGGCTCAGACTGCGTGCTTACTAAGGAAATTCTGTAGTTCTTCTGTATCTCAAAGAGTCTGAAAATGCTAACATGCATTTTTGCCTTGAAATGGCTATCGTGTTTAAGATAAGGATATGAACCATTTTCAAAGAATAGACAAAAGCCTGGTGAGAAAAATGTGAGAGACAGTGGTTAAGCAGCATTTGTCTCCCTCTTCATTTGCTCTTTCCTGTAAAGTAACAAACTTTAGGTGTGGAAGTGGGCGTTGCTCTGCGCTTTATGAATATGCTGAGGTATCAAGGTGCAGCACCACATGCAGGACCATAAAATAGATTCCAGAGGCATCCCATCAACTGTTTCACCACTGCCTGGTTTTGCATTTACCAGCTTTCCTCAAAAATGGAAGATTGTGCATTCCTCTGTGACCTACTCTAGGTGATCCTGCTTTAGTAGGGGGGTTGGACTAGATGATCTTTTGAGGTCCTTTCCAACCCTTAACATTCTGGTTCTGTGATTCTGTGATTCTGTGATTCTGTGATTATCACACGTGTAATACTACTGCTAAGTTTAAAGACATTAAACAGGGGACCTTTGCATGGAGAGTTTTTTTCTTTTTTTTGTGTCAAGTCTAAATTATTTCAAAACTTCTTACAAAAACAGACTGGTAGCAAAATTATACCCAGCATATTTCAGTTGTGTTAACAGAAAATTACAGTGGCTAAGATGTCTTGTATGCATCTTATTACTAAAAATCAACTATACTGGAGTCTAATTCTGAGAATGTAGATTTTTATGCAATTGCTATGTATTTTTTCATCCATGTTATCTTTCAATATCTTACTAAAGATAATCAAAGTAGCTTTATTACATACATTACAGAGGCTTTCCAGGGACTGCTGGACTCTGGAACACTGCTCAGTTGCAAGGGGCTTTATATGGATGAGCAAGACAAAGGCTCTTCTGACCCTGTGCAGTCTATTATATGGTCAAGGCACAGGTCAACAGATGAATAAATGTACAGAGAGAGAAGGAGGACAAGGTAATAATGGAAGAAGACATGCTTCCAAGCTTTGGTCTATGTGAAGCAGAAGGCATCACACAGTAGTGACAAAAATCCCTGAGGAAAGCCTATATTGCAGAGCTATTCAAGGCTTGCAACCACTACCAGTTTAGACTTTGGGTCAAGTATAAGAAATGACACTTCTCCACACTGTAGGGTACTCTACACAGCAAGCAGAAGACAAATTCATAAAGGGAATGAATCTGTCACGTAGAGCAGAGATGGCTGTCTCTGAAAGTCATGGCGTGGCACACCATGATCCGTGAACACTTGTCAGTGATGCTGTGGTGGATGAGTCAACTCAACCAGACTTCTGCCATTGCCAGTGCTAGTTCAGCTGTGGCAACACCACACCACAATCATATCTGGCTCTTATGTTTTCTTAACTAACGAGATTAAAGGGTGTTTTGGGGAAATTGGCTTTTGACATATAACTGCTGATCACATTGATTCACACTTAGCTCTTCACCATCTTCATTATATTCTCTTTTATCCAGACCTTGAATTATAACTAAGTTAACACTAGCTGTTCTCTTAATAAGGCTTAGGCTCATTTCAAAATTAAATCAGCCAGAATAAGCTGTTAGAAAAATAATAAATATAGGACTTTCGTCAGCTATATGTCAAACATACGACACACGTATTCTATAGCTATGCCCAGCTTATCTAACATGACATATATTGTCAAAGAATGATAGCCAGGATTCTCCACTTGAATTTAGTTATGTAAATATGATTAAATCAGTGATTTAAACAAAGTTTATTGCTATTCTAATGTTACTAAAACCGGAATTTTGCCTGGAGTACTTTTCATTTTAAACATCTGGAATCCAGGAGATAATTATCTTAATTAAGATGTATGAAAAGTCATGGTCTATTTAGTATTTTTATATTTAGCAATTTCAAAAATGTCCATTTCATTTGCAGATGCATGCCTCCCTTAACTTTTTTGTTTAGCTTTTCCCATTGTGATAGAGCATTGCTTTTCTCCAAATGTCTTTTAAAATGCAAATAAAATGGTTTAAGGCTGAATAAAGATAAAAGTTACAACTTGTCAACTTCTGTGGTGAAAAACAGCAATAAAAAGAGAGACTCAGAAAGAAAAAAAAATATAGCACACCTTGGTGAAGAATCTCATTGATGACTGTTGTCAGCTTACGGGTAGTGTCATGACTTTTCCTTCTGGAAAATAGAGCTTCATCTATTATGGGTCATGCTGGATGGCCCAATCAAAGATTGTTTTCTCTGTTTCTCATGCACAGGAACTAACGAATGGGGCCAGTGCTTTTAATATATTCATCAATGACCTGGATGTGGGATTAGAGAGCGTTGTCAGCAAATTTGCTGGTGACACACAACTGGGAGGAGTGGTTGACACACCAGCAGGCTGGGCTGCCATTCAGAGAGACCTGGACAAGCTGGAGAGTTGGGTGGGGAGAAATCTTGTGAAATACAAGGGCAAGTGTAGAGTTTT
>NW_009730434.1:0-11391 GCF_000703405.1 Apaloderma vittatum
GGTTTTATTCCCTCAATTTATAACAGTGACCAACAAGAGTATTCATAGAATCATAAAATGGCCTAGACTGGAAGGGACCCTAGAGATCATCTAGTCCAACCTCCCTGTCACGGGCAGGGACGCCTCTCAACTAGATCGGGATACTCAAGGCTCTGTCCAACCTGGCCTTGAACACCTCCAGGGAGGGGGCAGCCACCACATCTCTGGGCCCTCGTACTGAAGAATTTCTTCCCAAGATCTAATCTAAATCTATTCTCCTCCAACTTAAACCCAGTTCCCCTTGTCCTGTCAGTGGACACTCTTGTAGAAAGTCCCTCCCCAGCCTTTCCATTCCATACATGTCCTATTCAGTATAAAACTGAGGGATCATGGGTATTAAGCTCTCTTTCACTAATGGCCATCTTCCAAGGAGGACTCCATCTGATCTTCTGCCTTTGAATCTGATCCTGAGTTCCTGAATCCAGTTCCTGTGTAGGTTCCCCTCTGTCTTTGAGCCTGAGGCTTCCCTCATGCTACCTGCTCTGCAGCATCAGTGGGGACTGCTATTGGGAAAGGGGGAGAAGTCAGGTTTGAGGCTGGTTTTGTGTACATTTAATTATTTTCATTATATTCTTTACTAGTACTATTTTTTATTAAAGCTAGTTTAGTTTTCTTTTCTGGCCTATAAGTGTCCCTGCCTTACTCCCTTTCCTTTCCTCTTTGGTGAGAGAGTGGGGTTATTACAGAGCATCTGTCATTCATTTAGCATCCAGCCCAGTATCAGCCCTTGACAGCACCAGAAAGCCATCTTTTGTTCAAATTTCACCCTCAAAGAGCTTTTTGAATTCAGACATTAGAACAGCTCACAAAAGTAAAAAAAAAAAAAAGAGACAACAAAACCAAACACCTCAAACCAAACATGCTTTGATTGTATCATTAACACAATTCATGCCTTTTAAAGAAATATCTTTGTAATTTATTGCACAATAATGCTATAGTTCATCAAGTGGCATGTGAAACTGCAAAAGAAAAATAACTGTAAACAACATACTAGTACAGCAGTATCATTGAACTAGAAGCTCTGCAAAAAGAGGCTTATTTAAGACCACTCACATATATAAAAACATGTAAAAGGAACTCCATGCTTTAATTATACCAGTCAGATGGTTCCCCATATCTTTCCAGTTTTGTGCTTTGGAAAACAGACTCACATGAGTCAGAGATCAAAGCAAGGAGAGCTTTAAATACAGATGAAGGCAAGCAATGTAAGTCAGCAAAAAGCTTTCTGAAATTTTTTCCTTTCTTTTTAAACAACATTGTCTCCCATGTGCTAATTAGCTGTTTGCTCTAATCTTTTCACATTCTGTCTACTTGTCAACCTATTACTACTTTTCATTTCCACCTCATTTACTCCAATTCCAGAAATAACCAGGTTGATTTTTTCCTCAATTCTCAAACTGCAGAACTACAGCAAGGCTTGCTACATCTTACGTTCAGATTTTTTATGTTCTCTCACCTTCACTAGATGCTGCAGTTTGTAGAGAAATGTGCCTCTTGTTCTATTTAATAAATTAGAGTCGTTATCACTACTGCCCTACATCTGGAGCGTACTCTATGACAGTTCATTATTAATTTAGGGTATGTATTTTCTGATATTACTTACACATCTCTTCCTTCTTTGATAAGAGATTCAAAGAGTTCTGGTTTCAAGTGTTTTTGGGTTTTGATAGCGCTACAATATTTGCTGGATCTAACATTTTTTTGTTGAAATACAGGAAACTAGCATACATTGTAGGGGAAGGAATGAAAATCAGGTAGAGACACACAGAAAGATAGAAGCAGCTAGCCTCAACACCTCACTCTACATAGGAAACCTTAAAAAGAGAAAACCAGAAAATTGTATGAGACCAAAACTATACAGCTTTAGCTACCTCATTCCTGGTGGGTATTTGCTCCATTTGTCATGGATTTGGTTCATATAAATGATCTTATCTGAGCAATGACTTGGACACCCTGGGCTCTTGTTATGATTTCTAGACCTATTTGCTTTGATTCTGTTATGACAATAAGTATGACTCCTACAATATAGATTTGCTCAATAAATAAAATTGTTTTTATAGTCTCCCCAAGGAAATACTAGAAGATTATTCTTTAGGCTGACATTGCAACACATATTAAAGGAAGACAAGTCTATTATTTTATACCTTAAAATTAACATACTTAAAGGTTTTATAGATATAGGAAAGTATGTGGCAAGGTTCAGGAATTAGTATACCAACTTGAAGTCTATTTTTCCCCCCAAGTTCTTTATATTAAGGTAATCCTAAATAAGATTCTTGCCTGAAATACTTCTGAAAGCATCCTTTCACAGTATTCTAATAAATTCAGTGAGATCAAATGCCATGAAATTGAGTGCAAACAAAATCTAGACAGCAGATGAAAATCTAGTGTTATTCTTCAGACATTTCCAGAATTAAAACACTGCTAATTTATCAAGTCATTCTACCCTCCCCTTACTAACCTTTCACTAGGTAGCTATAGCTCCTTAATCACAATATGTTTTGCACATTCATTGCATCATGAAGAAAAATCATACACCTTAACTTGTTGCTTTACTTAGGAAAAGTATTCTGGCAATTAGTGTGAGGCCTTTACTGCAGCCAGAAAGAGAACTATTTAGACAGACAAGTGTGTGTCCTAATGAAGCAGAATCATTTGAAATTCCTCTGCTGTTAAAACTGTTGTTTGACAGACTTGCACTACTTCACACAGACCATATGGCAATATTTTAAGCTTAAAATATTGCTACTTCCTTTACTTTCAGTAGCATTAATCTGCACAACATGCACACACTAAAAGACTTTTTATCCACAGATGGAATATATTTGTCTTGTCTATAAAGAAGAAACAGAACCAGTAATCGAAAACACAGTGGTACACCAGCACTGAGTTTAGCCTCTGTTTGAGGAGGAAAAAAACCCAGACAAATCACCATACGTTTCATTTTCCATTGTTATTTCATAGATTTTGATATTCAGACATTTCTAGTGATAAGGTCTATATAGATTTATCTTCTTTTCAATACAATAGCAATAGGTACAGCCTGCTCTGCACAGAACTTCAGCTCAGAAGGTCAAAGAATGTGTACCTCCTCTGAAGAGCAAGACTGGCAGGCTGGCAACAACAGATGAGGAAAAGGCTGAAGTAACCAATAACTTTTTCTGGCAATCTCTCTTCTCACACCTCTCCAGTGGATGGACTGCAATTGGTTCATGAGGTTCAACAAGGCCAAGGACAAGGTCTTACACCTGGGCCAGAGTAATCTCTAGTATAGAGGCTGAGGGATGAAGAGATTGAGAGAAGGCACGTGAAGGACTTGGGGGTACTGACCGATGAAAGCGCTCACAGCCCAGAAGTCCAATTGCATCCCAGGCTGCATCAAAAGAAGTGTGACTAGCAGGGCATGATTTTGCCCCTCTATTCTGCTCACCTGGACTACCGTGTTCAGCTCTGCAGTCCTCAGCACCAGAAAGGTTCCTTCCAACCAAAACTATACTATGATTCTACACGCTCTACTTGTAAGGGCACATTTTGTGACTTCCTAGTACTAATAGTGCAGCAAGTCCTTGGCGAGGGGTTATTGGGGAGTGGGAAAGGAGGGGTGCCGGTATGGTTAGGTGCAACAACATGCTGAAGGAGTAGACTTTTTAAGCCCTTAAAAGGTGAAAACTAAAGGATAAACCTTACTACTGTATTCAGCTGCCTATTGAAAGAGGTGTTGAAAAAGCCAGGTTCTTTCTGGACATGCAGAAAAGGTAGGAAACAACAGGCAAAGTGCAACATGAGAAATTCCAGTTTTGCATTAGGAAAAAATCCAACACCATGATGGTGGTAACGTATTGGAACTGATGCACAGAGAGAATCTAGTATCTCCATCTTTGGTGATATTGGAAACATGATAGTGCCCTGAACAGAATGATCTATCTTATATCTTGGCTGTCATGTCAGCAGGACACAAAATCAAGTAACTATAGTCTCTCCTAGTCCAAATTATTCAATGAATTCATGACCCATAAGGAAGGCATGGGTACAGCTCCTATCACAACAGCTGCTGCAAGAAAAATGAGAACACACAGCAGTTTCTGAGGAAATACTGAAGTACAAATGGATGAAGTCTAACAAGTTTTAGGTTCTTTGCATAAATTTTTCAAGGATTGAACTTTTGCTGAGTGCAGTTGTGAAATTTTAGCAACTCCCAGCTGCTCATGTAGACAGTGACAGGCCTTCAAGCATGGTTAAAACCATGTGTTTTGAAAGACATCCTTGGCACAAAACCTGCTTTGTTCCTCTTCCCTCCAATGAGAAGTATTACATTCTCTTTCCCCAGAGTTATTAATAATGACTTTGCACCACCCTCATGGTTGAAATGGTCAAATGAAGCTAATGCTTTCAAAGGCAAAGCTTTCCAAAACAGCTCTACCAGAAAGAGCTATCCAGCTTGAGGAGTCTCATATGATCAGACCACTTGAATAGGCATATATACTGACTTCAAAACTTAAAAAACCTAAACCAATAAGCAATTGCAACAGAAAAACAGAAATATTTTTACCATTTTATTTGCTAGCTTATTTGTCCTATAGGCAGCTATATGAATAAAGTGATGTGTTTGGGTTACTACACGTGATGAAATTCGTTTAACACATCCTCCCAGGAAATTTAAGAGGAAAAATTATCTCAAAAAACACCGTGGAGACCATGCACCCATGAGGATTAATTCTTTTTTCAAATCAGTCCAGTGGAATCTATGAAGGCACATTATTATGATTTGAAGGATAATCAGATCTCTTAAACACACACACAAATATATATATATATATGCTCTGCTCACACACCTATACAGCTTGTTCCCAGAAATATTCTCAGAGGAAGTAACTAGAATCTATTTCGCCAAGACAAAACATTCTTGCCTGAAATTAGCCATCAGTTGTCTCTTGAAAAAGCTGTTGGCTAAAAGGATCAATGTTATTAACAACAAGGTAAAATATAAATCTAAGTTTTAATGAATTATCCCAAAACCAATTTTCAGCCAACCGTACATAAATGACAAAACCTGAGATTCTCTCTCAAAACCAGTATAAGGAAGAAAAAAAATCCTATTTACCATAAAGTCATAAAGATGAATCACTGCCATAGGAAATGTCAAAGAGCTGTCTGCCACCAGTGCTTTATCTTTTTCAGGTTTTACATACTATTCTTAAAACTGTCATTTGATGTAGAAGAGATTAATAAGTTCATTCCATATCAAACTCTCCATACCACATAAAAACACAAAGTTACCAGCAGGTGTTACTTGAAAGATTGGTCTGATTAACTGCAGATCAGAAAGTGATGCAAGTCAAAGAGTACCCTTAAGGACTAAAGCTTTAGGCTATTTATTGTAGTTCTCCAAAAATACTCGCTGCATCACAGAAGTCAATACTGAGTACAACACACTCAAAACATTCAAGAGGTGGTATCTCGTATTTGGCTGCATTGGAAATTATCCTACAACTGTAGGATGAGAGGAAATGGGATCAAGTTGCACCAGAAGAGGTTTAGATTGGATATTAGGAAAAAAATTCTTTACTGAATGAGTGGTGAAGTATTGGAACAGGCTGCCCAGGGAAGTGGTGGAATTGCCATCCCTGGAGGTGTTGAAAAAACAGGTAGATGTAGCACTTTTGAGACATGGTTTAGGGGTCATAGTAACGTTGGGTTGGCGGTTGGACTTGATGATCTTAGAGGTCTTTTCCAATCTTAATGATTCTATACTGTCAATACAAAGCATGAAAACCCCTTCCATGTTTCAGGCATCCAACATTACCAGTAGTCAATAAAATGTATATGCCACTAGGTGGCAGAAAACCCCACCAATCTGGATATGACCCCATGGATTCCTGGCATTTATTCCTGATTTTATTAATTTATTTTATTAATTTATGAAAAAAGCCTTTGTGGTGGGTTGACCTTGGCCAGCTGCCAGACGGCTGCCCAGCCACTCTCTCACTGACACCCTTCAACAGGACAGAGAGGAGAAAACAAGATGGAAAGGATTCTGGGCCGGGTAAAGAAAGGGACATTACCTACTTGTTACCGTCACAGGCAAAAGAGACTTAACTTTGGGAAAATTAGTTTAATTTATTGCCAATTAAAATATGTTTGAATAGCAAGAAACAAAGATAAATTAAACCAAAACCCTCCCCCCATTCCTTCTTTTCCCAGGCTCAACTTCACTCCTTCATTCCCTACTCCGCTACTTCTTTCCTCAGGGAAGGGTCCTTTCCTCAAAGGGATGAGGTCTTTCCCTCACTTCTTGACAGCTTTTTACCTCTTTTTACATAGACTTTCCCCTGAGGCACCGCACCCTTGTTCAAGGGCCTCAGTCATGCCCTGTGGGGGTCAGTTGGATCCTGCTCTAACCGATTGTGTCCGGCATGGGGCAGCCCCGGCCTCTCCTCACAGAGGTCATCCCTGCAGCCCCCACTGCCTGGGCACTCACGCCCAGCACAGCCTTAGTGGTACGAGCACAGAAGTCTTCAAAAACATCGTCTAGGCAAGTGCACCTCAACTTCACATATCAAAAAGTCAAATTGTTAATATGTTATCTTGGTAATCAGTAATTTGAGTCAGTTTAAACTACCTGAACATATCTGGACAGAAAGGAAACTACTGCAGTAATTTACAAGGTGGTGACTCCAGTTATTCCACAGAAAAGAGTAGCAACACTATGAGAACAAACTTGATTACAGAATACATATCCATAACATGATCTTTTAAGCTGCTTATTATCAGCACTGAGAAGAGTTACTCACAGGTTAAGACACCCAATGATACATAAAACAAGGAGAGCAGAGTATCCATTCCAGTAAACAGCTTGTTACCTTCTGTGTGTGAAAGAAATCACCAAAGCCTTACCTTAATAATTTACATCTGTACTGTTGCCAAGAGGAAGCGAAAATTTAAAACCTGACCTAGATACCATCTCACACATAAGGGAATGAGGAGCTACTACAGGATTAGTAAAAGATCTATAATTTATAACTGATTTTCTATCACGGAAGATAAGCTAAATACATATATGTTTAACCACATCAGCCTCAGCCTCAACTTTTTTCTTTAAGTCATAGAATAATGAAAGACATATAGAACAAATTCTTCAAGGTCAATTTTTTCATTCAGAGGCTCTAATTTGGTGGCTTTTATCAAGTTGATTGTAACATTGACTGTTCCTTTGAAAACACTGTACAAGAAACACTGTGAGCCCCAGACCTCTGCATGTGCCCTTTGCTTCCCCACCTGTCCAGCATAAAGAAAACATGCAATAAAAACCACATAACTCTCACATTTCTTACTCCAGGAGTTCCAAGTCCTCCTCAGTACTGCATTCTCCAAGTTTAGGCTCCTCCATCTTCAGATTCTCTTAGATTATAGACCCACACTGACAGTCCACCATTGCTCTTTCAGTTCCCCACTTCTCCTCTCACCAGGAAACGAGCTTCAAAGCCTTCCCATTAGATGGCCACCACTTGTATCCCCTACAGCCTAAGCAACTCCTGCAAACTTCTCAGCTGCTCTCTGCTTCTCTACTTGATTAAGTAACCTCAGGTGCCCCTCCATCCTGTTAACTAGAGGTAATTAAGGTGTGTGTACCTCATTAGAAGGGCACAGCAGGGCACAAAAAGGCTCATCTTCTGGCTGGGTGCTCTTGCTTCTGCAGTTTAAGATTTATAATCTCAATAATCAGTTCTGAATAGGCAAGAAATAGATCTAATTCAAGAGTTTCATATAGCTAAATACATGTACATTTTTTGCATGCTATGGTCAAGTGAAAATTTCCTGATAACTCCTGTGACTTTAGCTTTACTAGAAATTACTCACAGGAGTTATAAAATTAATATTTTGCTAATAAGGGAAAGATGCAAGCAATCAAAGAAAAAACTTGCCTCAGAAAAGTCCAAAACATCCTTTGTAACAAAAACTCACTGCTTTAAGTCACTAAGCAGAAAGAAGCTGCAAAGCTTAATGATTTTGACATATTTTGCCTTCAGAAGAAGCAGCTGGTTTCCCTAGCTGCCACCAAACAGCCATGGTATCAAGGCTCATATCTGCAGCAGAAAGCCTTGATGCTGTGACACAGTAGCCTGTGACTGCAGGAACTGTCTGTCTGTAAGAGATCAGGAAAACATGAGATGAGTTGGCCAACGTCAAACCAAAACAGAGCATGGTGGGACTGCACAACAGGTCTGAGAGAGGGCAACTCCCAGAGTGCTCGCTGCTGGTGGATGGGACACAGCTGAGAAGAAAAGAGCTTGCCTAACAGGAAAAGTATGGTATTTCCCCACAGTCCCAGGCTCCAGTGTAACACAAGCTACCAAAGAAAAAAGCCATGTTATGTCCTAAATGTGTGACAGTCACCAAAACTGGCAGCTGCTGACTAAATGAATGGATAAACCATGTTGCTGCACTATGACTATACAGAATTGCCACCTTCTCCTGGCAGACCTTATCATTATAACATGCATTTTCTTACCTATTGTACACAAAATGCAGCCACTGAAATGGTTTCACATGCCTCTGCATTAAATGATATTGAAAGAAAATATTGGCTATTATTGCAGCTAATAATGTAGTGCTGTAAAGAGTGCACAAACCAGAGGGATAAAAATAAGGTTTGTTTAAGAGAAAGAAGCAATTTCAGTTATTATAAAGCTAATGACTTTTTGTGCTTAAGAAAACACAGCTGAAATTCAAGTAAGATCATAGATTCCAGGTTGGCAATTATATGAGCAGACCACATTCCTCCCTTCTCTGAGAACACAGATACTTATACAAAAAGTACCTCTCAGGTGTACTGGTATGACCAAAGGTAGGCCCAGTAGAAAAATTACACAGATGTGAATTAAAATGTGATTTGATTCAATTAATTAAAAATTAAATTCTAAAGAAATCTTATTTTTAGAGAATTATGGAAACAGGTTTCATGGTCAGAATTATTTCTTCAGGCCTGTTATTAATATCCTTATAAATGTTAGCTCACTGACATAATCAAAACAGTATGATGAGTTTAATAAAAAAATAGTAGCAAGACCATTGTTAGCAATAGATTATAGGCAAGATTTAACATTTTTTAATTTAAAAAGAATTACGAATTGAGTCAGAAAAACTAAGATCTCTCAGTGATTTTGTCACCTGTATCTTGTCAAACAGTTCAAGGTATAATCTTAGAAAACATTTGTATTACTCAGTTTAAACCTCATTATATGAATTTTGTCTGTTTACTCTCACATATGGATGTCACATTGCATTCAACCACCTTTTTGGTAGGTATGTTACATTAATCCACAACAGTGTATACAATGATCTGTTATTTTACCAAACTTCAGTTGTGAAGCTATCCTGCATTTCCTATGTTATAAGGCTTTCAAGAGAGATAGAATCATAGAATCACAGACTTGTCAGGGTTGGAAGGGACCTTAAAGATCATCTAGTTCCAACCCTCCCGCCATGGGCAGGGACATCCCCCACTAGATCAGGTTGCCCAGAGCCCCATCCAGCCTGGCCTCGAACACTTCCAGGGAAGGGGCGTCCACCACCTCTCCGGGCAAACTGTGCCAGTGTCTCAAGACCCTCACGGGGAAGAACTTCTTCCTAACGTCCAATCTGAACAGATCCATCTCTAGATTTAATCCATTCCCCCCAGTGCTGTCACTACCCAACACCCTAAAAAGCCCCTCACTAGCTTTCTTGTAGCCCCCTTGAGATACTGGAAGGCCACAATAAGGTCTCCTTGGAGCCTTCTTTTCTGCAGACTGAACAGCCCCAACTCTCTCAGTCTGTCTTCATAGGAGAGGTGCTCCAGCCCTCTCATCATCCTCGTGGCCCTTCTCTGGACACGCTCCAGCACGTCCATATCTTTCTTGTACTGTGGACTCCAGAACTGGACCCAGCCTATATCGGTGCTTGGGATTGCCCTAACCCAGACAGAGGACCTTGCACTTGGGACATCAGGTTGGGAACAACATTACAGCAATGAAGAGTTGATTCAACTTCAGAATAAATGAGGATGAATTTTATTTGCAACTTTATTTTATGAATCCATTATAAATGATCCATAATGCTGTAGATGATATTCACGCTTCCACTTGTAGAGTTGTTTGGAAATGAAAAATGTACAGAACTCTTCATCTAGGGAAAAAAAATAAAAAGAAAAGAAACCAAAACACCTAAAACCCTATCATAGGATCACAAATAGTATTCTATACCTCTACTAAATTGAATTTAGAGAGGAAAAACTCTGTGAAGTGGACTCTTTTTCTCTTCACAGACCAGTCACTAATAACTGAAAAATCACCCACATTTTCACTTCCCTACATTTTACAGGTTCACCTTTTATTATAGTATCAGAACACCTCCACAAAAAACAGCGAAACGAAGCCAGCATAAATGGAAATGGAATGATAACAAGTGACTTAGAAGCCCTGCAACACACAAAAATTGCCTGAGGGGGAAAATAAATCAATTTCTGAAGCTTTCTTTTAACATTTTTACAAATTGGATTACAGTAGTATTGCCAGCTGAGAAAAAACCTACTCTGTCCTTTTTGGTGACACCACTTTAAGCAAAGGCCTCACAGCAGAAGCAAATATGATAAAAAATATTTTAATAGATCAGATTTTAGTATAAACAGCATTTTTGTCTTTTGCAGCAATAGGGATTCATCTAAAAAATACGCTACTGTCCAAACATCAGCGTATTTAACAAACAGTTTATATAGTGCTAAATGTTCCTTCTATAAGGAAGACTCAAGTTTGGTGTCCAGAACATTATTCTGGGAATGTATTAAGCTTCATATGTTGCCTAAGGTACATAGCGAAACTGTGAATACTTATATGGCTTCACAGATTTTCATTATCTGTTTTGCACAGGCTAGACTGTCTGTGGTTTTTTTTCATTACTGAATTAAAAATACATACTAACATAGTAATGATTGAAGTCATTCCCATTAGTGAACTTGGATCTAACTGTTCTTCATATATTTTATTGAGAGATATAGCCTTTTGGCCTAATGAAATAACATAGGTCTTCTAATTAAATATTTACATGTTTCTAGAGAGTAAAATGTTCTAGTTCAGATTTTTCTTGTCATTAATTTTCAACTCCATTTTTTTTCCACGTTACTGATCAGAATTTTTAAAAAAGAGGGATACAAACTTAAAAATAATCTAAGTTTAAGAAAAAAACACCTTTTTTATAGGTCTCTCATTTTCGTAAGTCAAACTTCAAAGCTGACGTTTGAGGGGGTTGCGAAATTTGAGCATAATTTTGTTTTGAAAGTCATGTTCTCAGTAAATCATAGAATCATAGAATCATAGA
>NW_009730435.1:0-201 GCF_000703405.1 Apaloderma vittatum
TCCCATCTGGCTGTGGTGGGGGCCCTCCTGTTCCCAGGCAGCTGAAGGTCACTGCCAGAATTCTGTACTTCGCCACCCCTCTCTCTTGCCTCGGGAGTGGTGAGCGTGTTGAAATACACCCCCTTTTCCGACAAAGCACCCGCGCAAATGACGCAAAAAAAAAAAAAAAAAAAAAGCCTTGTTTGGAGCGTCCCGGATCTC